>NW_015386536.1:245194-289003 GCF_001527695.2 Protobothrops mucrosquamatus
ATTGTTCTAACTGTCAGGAAGTTTCTCCTTAGTTCTAGGTTGCTTCTCTCTTTGGTTAGTTTCCACCCGTTCCTTCTTGTCCTGCCTTCAGCGCTTTGGAAAATAGCTTGACTCCCTCTTCTTTGTGGCAGCCCCTGAGATATTGGAACACTGTTATCATGTCCCCCCTCGTCCTTCTCTTCGTTAAACTAGACATACCCAATTCCAGCAACCGTTCCTTATATGCTTTAGCCTCCAGTCCCCTAATCATCTTTGTTGCTCTTCTCTGTACTCTTTCTAGAGTCTCAACATCTTTTTTACATCATGGTGACCAAAACTGGATGCAGTATTCCAAGTGTGGCCTTATGATGTGTATCAGGAAACCACTATTGCTTAAATTTGGTTGGACTTCTACTGTCAATGTACATAGTTATGCCATTGCCACATATTCTTTTTCTTTCATAATTTTTACTGAGAATTTTAATTACAGTAATAAAAATGAATAAAAACTAGGCTCAGAAAAAGAAAAAGAAAGAAAAAGAAAGAACAAAGAAAGAAAAAGAAAAGAAGAAAGAAAATATATATCAAGTGATTTCCTATAGTGGAATCTGGAGCTGAAGTGAGGGGAGCAATTAAAAGACTGCTAGCTTGAAATCACTAAGTCGGAGGAAATGGTGGAAAGCAGATCCTCCCTAAACCTGCATTATTTATTTAGCAGTTTCTCAAGTGCATTATTCTGGCAAGATTACTGTCAATAGGTGAATAGCAATAATAAATATATCATTCTGATCAACCATTCTGGTCATTTTGATCAATCATTCTGTGTTGTTCTGCTTCTTTGTGCCTGACAGTTCCAATATTTATCACAAGTAAAAACAAATTTGACAACTCTTCACCCACTATAGGGTTACAAACAAACATCTCCTCTTACCCAAGCCATCCCTTATTTAAGTGTAAATTCATAAATCATCCATTCTTCAGTTTTAGCGTCAGCAAAAAAATCCATAAAAGGCTCATAAAAACATGTTTTTTGTTTTAATCTTGATGAAACAAACCAAATATATATTCCTTCTTTTTACTTCTAACAATATTGATCTTTATTTCATTCAGATGTTATCATAGGATTTGGTCTTTGTGCAGAGGCTTCTTTAAGGCTTTAACAAACCTCTTTTGTAAATTTAGTAAAAATCACTATCCAGGTCATTGTTTTGGTGTACCATTTGTAATTCAGTTTAGTTCTTAAAGTTTTTTACTAGCTTCTTTTGTTTATCCAGTAAAAAGTCTTGGTCCCCTCTTTTCTACATTATTTATTATTAGATTAATATGTGAAAGAAGGAAATACCTATATCATCTGTGCTGAATGTGTATATATGAGGATCCATAACTTCCACTCATTAGGGGATCTTATCTAATTTTGCATAGAATAACTTTCTTTACTGTGTAAATTATCTTAAATTAGGTTTGGTTTGTATGTTAAAGTTTAGTTGATACCACTTGTTTGCCACCACCATGGGATCTATGCATCTCACAGAAAATAGCAACTCTTTTAATAATTGAATGTTAAATAAGTTTCTAAAAATTAATTGCAATTATTCTTCTTGACTCCATTTACGATTGTAAAATAGGTTCCAGGCATATTATTAGCTTCCTTTTTCAGGTTCATCCACACAACCACTTTGCTTGCTTTCCTGACTCATAACACCCAGTTGTATATTTCAATGCTATGTCAACCAAGTTGTGCTGCCAATACTCTGTTGCATTGCCTGGAACCCTGGCTGGAGAAGCTCAGATTCAGTGATGGCAAGAGCAGTTGGCCTTAGATCCAGGGACCATCTGGCTTTGGAGTCCTTCTATCCTTAATCCTCAATATGGTTGTGTACTCCAGGATGCAAAATTTGGAAGATCTCCTAGATTCTTTACTCTTGCTTGACAAGTAGGTGGCAGCTACAGTTAGGAAAGCCTTAGCACAAATTCATCTTGTGCACCAATTGCATCTATTCCTAAATTGGAAAGTCATTCAACGTATTCAGTCATTCCTGCCTTAGTCAGCTTTTGCTTAGGTAGTTGCAACATGCCATACCTGGAGGTGTCCTTGAATGGTGAAAGGGAACAGATTTCTTATCCTAGCTACTGTTTGCTTCCATAGTCAAACTGTTATCCTGCCTGCTAATTGAAATGTTAAACTTCATACCGAAGAATTTTTATATCACATCTTAGTAAGTAAGTCTCATTTCCCAACCAGGTTATGCTTATTTCTTCTTGCAGGAAGCCTTGAATCAGTGGGTCTAATATTTTAGAGTCTTTTGCAAGAAGACTATGGAGCTGTCAAGAAATATTCTTTCCAAATGGAATAGATTAACGTTAAAAATTAAAGAAAAAGAAGAAACAGAATATTATATGACATGGGATTTATTTTACCAATGGTTAGTTGACAAAAACAGAGGTTAGAAAGTTGGAAATATGAGAATATGTGGATTATGTAAACAAGACTTATAATGGATTAGTAAATAATTTGATTGTTACACTGTATAACTAATGTTAATGTGAGTAATATTATTTTTAATATTTTGATTTCTATTTCTTAGTATATGATTGTATCTTGATAAGATTATTATGAATGTGATGATTATTATATCTTAATACTTGTATACCTAGACAACACACCGTTCAATATAGAAATGGAATTTTTTAAATAATAATAATAAAATATATATATTAAAAATATTCTTTCCAATGAATAATCAGTAGGATTAGATTTTACTACCAGTATCCTGGCTTAAAAATTCTATGAGTTCTAAAGGAGAAAGATGGATTCTTTAATGAATTTTACTTCTGCTCCATACTTGTCCAGTAACTCTTCTAGTCCAGTAAGACTGCAGTGAAAATAGAGATATAACTATGGACACTCCCTGTCTATGTAAGTTTCACTTTGATGAAAGAGACAAGTATGTTCATGAAAAGCTTATATTGTTTTTTAAAAATGCTACTTATATGGGAATACAGTAGACATTTATTCACATTTTCTTTATGTAGCCAAAGATAAAAAAAAAAACACTTCCCTTGGTTCAAAAACATTCAGAAGCATTCATCATGTATCAGGACATTATACAATTATAATGTATATGAATTAAACCATCTTAACTTGGAGGAAACCAGCCATACATATTTCTTGGCAAAATGGTACCTTAAAGTAATTCATAAATGGTTCACTTTCTATTGCCATTAATAAGGTACCAACCGGTAATAATCCATTAAGAAAGAGATGCTATCACATGAATGGCCATCAGACAAAATTATCCCATCTACTGAAGTCATCTGGAAGAAAAGAAATAGTCTTTGCTGTGAGGCATGATTACTGAGATAGATTTTCTTTTTTTCTTTTCCTTTTTAAATATAAACGCATTAGCATTAAGTCAGATCCAAATTCCATTTCTTTTTGTTTTCTGGTTAACAAATTGTATATTCTCTTAAATGGTTCTTTACTCTTCTTCTTCTTAAACGCTGAAAATGTATTTCAGATGAACATGCAGAAGTGAAAAAGAATACCACTGACTTATTATAATAGAGAGTTTTCTCCACTTGTATTGTGGGGGCCAAGAAATGAAAGAAAAGTAATTCCTGTTAAATAATATATGCTCATTTTCTAAATGAAAAAAAGCAGAACAACATGCTGATCAGGGAAGTTACTGAGGAACTGCAGAAGAGAAAATAGTTCCTAACTCAAATGTTCATCAGTTGAGGAAAGGAAAGGAAAGGAAAGGGAAGGGAAGGGAAGGGAAGGGAAGGGAAGGGAAGGAAAATATATTCGCTATTATTATCAATGAAACATACAACACAGCTCTGCTATGTTCCACATTAGGTGGAAGAAGTGCAGTATAATGACTAATAATGCAGTTGCCCTATATATTCTCGCTGAGAAAGCCCATTGATTCCAGGAGAAATGATGCCCATGTAAATGTGAGATCCTAAAATATTTTTATAGCTTAACAAAAAGTAGGCATATCATATGTTTTATCTTTATGACAGTAGACCATTTCCTGGTCATATGTCTCATGTTTGCATGCACATCACCAATCAATGATTTGGATGATGGGATAGATGGGGAACTCATCAAATTTGCAGATGACACCAAGCTGGCAGGAATAGCCAACACTCCAGAAGATAGGCTTAAGATACAGAAGGATCTTGACTGACTTGAACATTGAATGCTATCTAACAAAATGAAATTCAATGGTGAAAAAAGTAAGGTTCTACATTTAGGCAAGACAAACCAAATGCACAGGTATAGTATAGGTGGTAGCTGGCTCAATAGTAGCAACTGTGAGAAGGATCTTGGAGTTCTAGTGGAGAATCACTTAAATATGAGCCAGTAGTGTGCTGCAGCTGCCAAAAAAGCTAACACAGTGCTAGGCTGCATTAACAGAGGATAGAATCAAGATCACGTGAAGTGTTAAAAATACTTTACTATGCCTTGGTAAGGCCACACTTGGAATACTGCATCCAGTTTTGGTCACCATGATGTAAAAAAGATGTTGAGACTCTAGAAAGAGTACAGAGAAGAGCAACAAAGATGATTAGGGGACTGGAGGCTAAAACATACAGTATAAGGAACCGTTGCTGGAATTGGGTATGTCTAGTTTAATGAAGAGAAGGACGAGAGGGGACATGATAGCAGTGTTCCAATATCTCAGGGGCTGCCACAAAGAAGAGGGAGTCAAGCTATTCTCCAAAGTGCCTGAAGGCAGGACAAGAAACAATGGATGGAAACTAACCAAAGAGAGAAGCAACCTAGAACTAAGGAGAAATTTTCTGACACTTAGAACAATTAATCAGTGGAACAACCTGCCTCCAGAAGCTGTGAATGCTCCAACACTGGAAGTTTTTAAAAAGAGATTGGACAGCCATCAGTAATCACAGTAACTATTCACATTACCTTTCTTTTTAGCAATCAATATGCAATGTGCACTTTTCTATTGAGTAGTTTTGTCCAGTGAAATTAACAGGATTGAACCTCCATGTGAATTCCGTAGCATACCTGCATCTCTAAGGCCAGGATTCTCCAAGTGTGCATCTATCTATCTATCTATCTATCTATCTATCTATCTATCTATCTATCTATCTATCTATCTATCTATCTATCTATCTATCTATCTATCTATCTATCTATCTATCTATCTATCTATCTATCCATCCATCCATCCATCCATCCATCCATCCATCCATCCATCATCTTCATCTAGAATTTTCCTGCAAAGAGAAGAACTCTGCAATGCAGAGACTGCATCTTCCATTCTCTGTTTCTGAACAAATGACTAATGTGAGCAGCATCAGCTGCTAGTTCAAGTGGAGATTATTGCATGCTGCACCTGTTCTGTTTGTAAACACAGGTTGTCAACTATCTGATGAATATGTGCATATGCCTCCTTTGATTTTTTTAATATATAGTATTCCATGGCTGATCCTTATGCACAACAATCAAACATTGTTATTCATTAGATTGCACTCTGTCCCATAGATATCAAGTACACCCATTTTTCTGATTCACAGTATATCAGCACTGTTGGAAGTGGGAGGCAGGAGTTACAGATCTCATTTTAGACATCATGTTTATTGAGCATTATCATCATCCAGTGGCCTGTAGTTATCTGAAGGAGTTTTGTTGTGAAGAAAAAGTGAAGGTGGGACCCATGAGTACTTGCTGAGCTCATTAAAGGATGCATGGGATAAAATTAAACAAATACATATTAATAGAAAATATTAATATGAAAAGATATCCACCAAGGCAAAATTTCTCCATATGCTAACAATAGATATAAAGAGGATTATTCTTGCTAATTTTCCAGTTACCTCTGAGAACTCCTGCCCAGAAATTAAATGCAATTAACAGCAGGTTATTCCTGCACACCTCCTTTGAGAAATGCGATAATAAGATATGTTACAAATTTAGCTTTAGAAGAACATAAAAGAAAACACAAGAAGAAAGCTTTTCCATTCACAGGTCAACAAGAGGCAATGACTATAAAGTTATTATAATATCCTGATCTTCTACCACCATATCTCTATTGTATGAGACATAATAGCTACTAGCACAGAGTGGAAGGTTTAAAAACTGTGGAGTCCTTAGTGCTCTCTGAGCTTGGCTGTTTGCTTGTAAATATTTCATTATCCAAGTAGGTAACGTTAACAGTGCAAATAAGAGTGGGGTTTGCTCCCTATTTATATACAATAGCTTGTCCTGTTTATATTGGTGAGGATGTATTTTTTTAAAAAAAGAATTTAAAAATATGCTCAAAAGTGGAAAGGTTTAACATTCACAATGGAGAAATGGTTGGTGATAAAATGGCAAAATTAACTTCTTTAATTAGAGAAAATATAATATCTACATTTATGGCTCCTCACAGACTTTTTTCATGAAACATTAAAAATGCAATAACGATATGTGGTTTCAACGTAAAAATTCAATAATAGAAAAAAGTGATCCCTCTCTTTTTTTTTTTGTAGCCATAGAATAAGAGATAACTTTGTAATTAAATTTGCAGTTGCTGCAAAGTAAATTTGTGGCTTCTATTTCTTTTTATGTTTCTTTTTTCTTTCTCTCTCTCTTTCTTTCTAGTCAACTTCTTAGAATAATTCAAAATGTTGTAATTCATATCTGATGGAAATTGTTTTGAATTTGATTATCCAAAGAACCTTCTTATTCCATCCACCTCTGTCTTTATTGGGACCTTCCATCCAGTCCATCTTAATCCATGCTTTATGGGCTTCTCCATTCTAGCAGTTTGAAAGCATGCAAATGAGTACTTAAATATGTACTACTTAAGTGGGAAGATAACAGCATTCCCTGAGCCTTTGGTATATAGCCATGCTGACCAATGACCATGAAAAATTATCTTCAGACAACTTTGGCTCCCTTGGCTAAGAAAAAGAGATGAGCACCACCCCCTAGAATCAGATACAATGGACAGGGAAACCTTTACCTTTATCATCCTTTGAAATTAGGAGGAGTATATCCTTTGGCTGAGATGGAAGCCTTTTCTCATTTAAAGTTATTAAAAGAGACTCTGCCAGGTCTAAGAAGAAACTGATTGGACCATGAGCATCATCCAAGAAGCAGTGGAGATGGGTCAGCTGGACAGTTACAAGCCAGAAGAAGGATCCTTGGGGCAGCCCTGAGAGGTAAAATGTGAGTGAGTCCCAGTGGTGATAGCACTGGCAGAATGATAAGCAAATAATAGGGGGAGCTGAAGATACAAATGTTGCAGAGACTATCTCAGGTGCTGGCTTTTCAACAAAGGGTTTGAAATCCAGGCAGAAGAATAAGGTTTTATTATCATTGTTTTGCTTCTTTTACCCCCTATCCCTGGCCTTGGCCATGAAAGAAAATAAAGAGTTCTGAAGAAAGGACTAATATAGTTCTAATATAGCAGAAAGGGAAGGTGGGAATGTCTTCAGGAGAATGATGATTCTCCTCAGCAGCTTCATTTACTCAATATCAATTGAATCAGCACTCCTGATAGCTCTACAAGCAACCCCATACTTTGCCAAAATCCAGCCTTTTAGAGATATGAGTACAACATTTCACCTCAGAAATATTTCAGGGTGGCTAGATTGCTGTCAGATGTGACTACATGGTAGCGGTTAAAAATCTGGCTGGGACACAAAAATGGGGGGGATGAAAAAGGGGGGTGGGGAATGAAAATGTAATCTTGGCCATCATGGTTTATCCTACCAAGGCCACAGTTGTCTGTGTGCCAGTTCCATGTGTTGATATGTTTTAAATCAATTTAAATTATCACAATATTGACCCCTTTACTTTTGATACTGATCCTATTTGAAGAAACATATGCTATCTAACAGCTCAATTTGGGCAACCAGCAGAAACATGGATTTCAACTTTAAGAATCCTTAGCAATCTGGAGGATACTCAGGTTGCAGAATACCTGTCCTTACTGTCATTTACTTAATCTGTAATCAAATATAGTGCTAAGAGAGCTTTTATATAGGAATATATATATATGCTACATACCAAAACACAATCATCTACTAAAGCATTTAGGCATGAAGCAGCTAGTTTATGCCACTGCCTCCCTATGGAATACATATGAGAAAGTCTATTCCTTACACTTTTGTGCTGAACAGTCATTTACACAGAAAAGCAAATTAATATGAACAGCAACATAATGCAGCAACATTCTGCTTTAATATTGATGTCTTTTAATATCCTGTTGCCTGGTTTGGGTGTTAACTCATGCTTTTTTTTTTCTTTCCTATCCTTTTTTTTTTTTTTTTTGGCTTTCAACACCAGTACTACTGCATCAACATGCCACCTAAATAACTGTAATTAAGCATTCTCTGTACTTGCTGATTACAGTATGCTGATGAAGATTCCCACTGGATTTTAACAGCCTCTTTCATAACAACTACAATAATCAGCTCATATTATAGTCCTTGTGCTTCTAAAAACCTCCTTAAATAATCTAAAATTTGAATTGTACTGACTGTTGATTATTACAATCTAAAGTTCAACAGGAGCTTAATCAAAAAGATTTTCAAGTATAACATTGCTGACATCTATTAAACAATATATATTCTGGAAAATAAATATTAAAGCTGTTTATTCTTTTAATCAAATTCTATACCATTCTTCTTTTAATGCCTAGACTTGCTTTCCTACTTAGGCTAGGAAATGACATTTTAGTTTCACCTTCTTACAATTAATACTCCATTTTCTAGAGTTGTTAAAATAAAGTTCACAATGCTTTCAATAGCATCTTCATTTAACAAAATAATCTAGTGACAATAAATAGCAATTGGAAAAGCAAAAGAGTGGAGAAAAATGCCTTTAATATAAAAATCTGAAGTGCATGTAAATGTAAATGTAATTGTGGTTATTTTTTCAAGGACGTGAATTGATGGGGAGGGAGAGAAGAGTAAAAGCTTAAGAGTACTATACAGTGACTTATACAGAACTCACTATCTGCTGCATGGTGGATCTATGCCCAAATGTTCAACAATCTTATTTTCCCAAAGTAGTATTTTTCATCAATCTACCATATTAGCCTTCATCAAGCATTAATCATTCTAATGTATGAACTTGCTCTCTGGCCCCAATTTCTCAATCTCAAATTTCTCATATTAATGAGCAATGTCTGTAATGGGTTTTACACATTTAAAAAACCATAATGGCCACCATGAAAACCAAGGGCTTATCCCACGTCATCTCAGATTTAACCCATATAAAAGATCCATGTGCTTGATTTAGCTTCTAACTCTGAGCAGTTGAATGGAGATGATGATGAAGGTAATTGTCATGTCACGAAGAAATCATTTGCAGGTGGACATATTTGTTGGCATGACTAATTTTTGTAGGATTTGCCCTGGGATAGTTATGAGAGCCATGCCTAAATTCTATGGGATTTCAGAAAGTGCTTGAGGACATTTTTTTCCCCCTGTAATTTGGCAGGCAAGTTAATGGCTGGAACAAAGAGACAGCAAAGCACTAGAAGCAGAGTAGAAATAATCTCTCCTCTTATGATAAACAACCCAAATTGATCTCACAAGGCAATTATATCCTATCATTTAAATGACCAGGACTAGGAGGATTGGCCAAACTTTGTGCCATTATAATGACAGTCAGAAAATACTGGACTTGACAGTACTCAAGGTATGCTTAGTCTGAAGTAGAATTAGTTTTTTTACTGGATATTTTATGAGAGAGAGAGAGAGAGAGAGAGAGAGAGAGAGAGAGAGAGAGAGAGAGAGAGAGAGAGAGAGAGAGAGAGAGAGAGAGAGAGAGAGAGAGAGAGAGAGAGGTAGCTCACAGTACTTGACAGTACTCAAAGTATGCTTAGTCTGAGGTAGAATTAGTTTTTTTACTGGATATTTTATGAGAGAGAAAGACAGAGAGAGAGGTAGCTCACATAGGTATTGGACAAAATTATGAACTAGAATGTTCATTTTAAGAGAAATATACAAAAGTAGTAAAATTGCAATGCCTCTTCTATTAGTTTAGAAATGGGGAGCATCTTAAGAATAAAAAAATGGAAAAAAAATGAAACTCAGCAGAAATGTTAAATTAACTCATTCCTAGAATGGCCAATCCTTCAACATACTTCCAGATTTTTAAAGCCCAAGGAAAATTCATATTGTATAACCTGCAGTGAAGGCCTATTATTTCTAACTGCAGTGTAAATTGTGATGGGAATACATGGAGTCTTTTGATCTCTGCCAAAGCTAGCAGAAGTTTTGCCACCAAACATAATTCAGGCAGCTCCAGTTTAAAATTTGGAGAACTGTGCTTTGAGTTAAATTTCATTTTAAAATTCTTTCTTTCATATTCATGTTGCTTTGCAGTTTTCAACGTTGCACTTGGCCCTACCCATTTCCTAGCTTGGGCCCAATCGATCACTACAGTTGTCAGGAAATTGCTAAATGTGGCTTCTTTTAACCTCAAAAGGTGGTCATCCCTGATTTAAATATCCCTGTCTATCCATCACTCCGAGGAATCTTGTGCTGTTTATTACTCTGGGAAAAAACATTAGTTGTGGTGACTTTTAAAAAGAGAGGGGGAGAGAATCAAAAAGATATTTTTATTTCACAATTACAGAATTGCCTGAGTTTCAAATCTAGTCTTTAAGCAACGGAGAAATGTATAAGCATTAATGTAGCTCAATATCTAATCTATCACATTGTCTCTATTACTTTTGCTCTGAGTGAACTTGTGCCCCCAGTGTAGGTCACAGTTATGAGCTTCTTGGAAAGATGCTTCTGACCTTTAAGTTCCAGGAAGCATTTATGTTTACCCACCATAGCATATCCATATGAATGGTCCAGTACAAAAAAAAATTACTAGTTATTTTTGCCCTTTAATTTCCCCAAATGCAAGGGAAAGAAATAGCTGGGTAGAAGGAAAGCAATTGTAACTTATCCCTTGTCGAAGATCAGCAAACACTGTGTCACAAAACCAATGTGAAGAAATAGAGTATGGATTTTCTACTGACATTTGTAAACTGTTTGTGTCAAAGTATTTTTCTAATATAGCAAAGGTTACAGTTTAACAAATTAAAGCACATGTTTCTTTTGAACCAACATACTGGTCATTTGGGTTAATTTAAATGGTGTCTGTTTTTCTAATAAACTCATAACCAAACCTTCTCTTTGCATCATTATTAAGACAAATGCAATTGCTTTTCCAACAAAAATGAGTTCAGTAGAAATACTGTAATAGCCTATTTTTGAGCCCATTTTTTTNTATATATGTATACGCACATACAACAGTAATAGCTTTTATTTCCATTTGGGACTGAAGTCTCCAGGCAGTAGTAGAATGTAAGTTGATATATTTTACTAGTGATCTAACTTCTCTTTTACAACTAGCAATAGAATTCAGGACAATTCTTCCTTCATCATTTAACTACTGTCTAATCTTTATCAGTTTTATTGACTAAGATTTTCACTGACCCTGTCTTGCATTTGTTTGTTTTCCACTTATAAGATATTTCAGAATGAATGCCAATGTGATCAACAGATCTTACACTATACAATAGGTCTAAAATGTATGTATATTTGTATATATGTACATATGTACACACTTATATAAGCTAAGAAGCAAACACTACCAATACAGCTCAATGTCTACAGTTGCTTTTCTGCTGGCAACTCATACAAAAATTTGGAAAGATCAGAATAAGTACTTACGTTCTAAGAGAGTCTTTATGATCTGGAAATGACAAAGAGGATTGTCTACTGAATTTCTTTCAATGTTGAAGCATTTCTAGGAAAAAAGAGACTAGGATTCCCATTCCTGATGATGCACTGATAGCACTGATGATGTTACCTAGTTAGGCTAATGAAATGTCTGCAAGAAAACAAGCAAACTCAGAGACCATCAAGGACTCCTCATGTCAACCCTGAGCTACAAATATTCTCCTTCATTGGTATCACATTTGTGCGTCAAACACTTCAGACAGCATGCTAGCACTGATGATGTTACCTAGTTAGGCTAATGCAATATCTGCAAGAAAAAAAAAACAAGTTCAGAGGGCACCAAGGAACCCTCATTTCAACCCTGAGTTACAAATATTCTCCTTTCATGCCAAAAATTGCTGGATTCTCACAAAAGCAATCCCTTGATTTCAAAGTAGAATTGTTGAGCAGCAATGGATATACCATTGGAAGATGTGAAGGTTCAGGTTGGGGACATATCATCTGGAGAATATCTAAGTGATCACTTGGAGTTGACACCAACTTAATTGCACAATAACTGTAACCATGTAAGACGTGCATATTGAGCATTACATTTTCAATAGATTGTTTTTTTTTAAAAAAAATATTTGATATAAAACATGAAGCAGTCTATTATAACTAATGTAACTTCATTAAGAATTGACAAATTACCCAATCCCAAATTTAAAGTATTAATGGGATTCAAAGAATCAAGTGAGTTTAATGTAAACCATCAGATTAAAAAAATCAATTTGTCAATTAATTTGGAAAAACAATGTTTTCCAAAATGTATATTGACTTGGAGGCATTCAAATTGACTTAAATTGAAATGTAAAATTGATTTGGTTGTTTGATATATCAAATCCATCCAGAAATTCAATTTGAAGGGGTGATTTATTTGAAGGTCCCTTGAAATCAAATCTTTGAACTGAATCTTTGCTCAAACCTATTTAAGACAGTTAGAGCATATAAAAAATGCTTCCTTTCAGGAATAATGCTGTAAAGGAATCAAAGCAGAAAATATTAATAATGGGAAATTTCTGTCCAACTTGCACAACGGACCACAAATATTGTGATCCTATTTACTGCTAATTCTAGATGAGAGGTCCCCAACCTTTGGGGCACCAGGGACCGGTTCCATGGTGAAAGGTTTTTCCGCAGACCAAAGAGTGTGTGGTTTTGTGTGCTACCTGCATCCCATGGATGGGGCTTTACTTGTTTGTGCGGACTGGTTGCTGGCATGCCATGGACCAGAACTCATCCACAGATCGGGCATTGGGGACCCCTGTTCTAGATCATACTTGTTAGCAAACTTTATTGTGACACATGCTTTTCTAATAACGCAGTAAAGTTTAAAAACTTCTATAAATTGTTGTTTTGAAATAATATGCCTTGCCTTCATGCAACTGTTTCAGATAACTGTATCCTAGCCTAATGATCAAAACCGGAATGTCTCAGTTTATCAGTTATGGGAAAACAATGTCCCATTGCACATTTTGTAGAGGCATCAGGTCACTCACTAGTTAAAAGACTTCCTGTTGCTTCTCCTGAAGTTTCTGGATTCTTTTGTTATTGAGTATGAATTAGTTGTCTGTTCATTTCTGGGCTAAATTCAAAGTGTTAGTGATAACCTGCAAATGACTTGAAAGTTGAAAGTTTGATTTCTAAAGACATTGCTTTCCTTAAATAAGATTACCCACACATATCCCAACTTTGCCTTAGTATGTAATTGGCAAGACTGGGTCTCTATTTAAGACCTAGAATGTCTAATGAGAGTTTCCATTAATCATTGTTATAGGACAAAAAATAATCTCTTCTATCATTCATTCTCATCTTCTTTCTTATTAAGGAAGTGAAGCTGGAAGGCAGGGAGAAAGAAAGAATGTTTCCTTCAACCTAAGTGAAAGAAAGAAAGAAAGAAAGAAAGAAAGAAAGAAAGAAAGAAAGAAAGAAAGAAAGAAAGAAAGAAAGAAAGGAAGATGTTTTATACTTTTTGTCCCAGACTCTATTTGATTTTCATGAGTTACTTTTTTCTGTGCACCTGGAAAAGAATGGGTATAGTTGCATAAACAACTACATGTAGGTCCATATGCATATTTTTGGTTTTTCACATTGCATTTATTTTTCACTATTTTATTTTTTGGTCCAATATGCAAAGTGGATTGTTGCTGGAAGCTAAAATTTCAGGGTTCAGGTTTGTACTTCTGGGTGAATACTCTTTTAGCCTTAATGTTAACTTGCTGCAATGTGCATTAACAGCTGCAATGCTGTTTGGGTTCAGAAGGGAGCTTTTGCTTGAGCCTTGGAACCTCTCTTTTTCTTTCCATCAGCTCCAGGGATCTCCCACCATCACTATTCTAGGGCTGTTTCATTTAAACAGTACAAAATTACTATGATGATTCTTTGGGCTAATATTATGATGATCAAAAGAATAATCATGTGTTGACACACTGTGACAGCATCGATGCTGTAACTAATTCAACATGGTAAAACTGTTCTGTCATTCACAGTCTTGACCAAAAAGCAATAAAGTATACTGTAAAGGACAACTATTTGTTGAAAACACAGCATTTCAATAAATATCAACTGCATATGCATTGGACTGCATGATGAAACCGCAACAGAATTCTTCATTAATTTTATCAGTACCGAGGAAAATAAAGCAGGTTTTGACAATACTAATGATGCAATAAAAGACCGTGAGTTGTCTGGTTCTGGGAGACAGTGGCCACCTATTGTTTACCTATTTAATTTCCAGTTAATCCTTGGTGTAAAACAGGGGTAGTCAACCTTGGCTCTTTTATGACTCGTGGACTTCAACTCCCAGAATTCCTGAGCCAGCTAAGCTGGCTCAGGAATTCTGGGAATTGAAGTCCACGAGTCATAAAAGAGCCAAGGTTGACTACCCCTGGTGTAAAAGGTAGTTTATTTTTATTTCTTTGCTCAAAAAAAATGAAGCATGTTTCAAATAGAACAGAATATTTAGGCCTACACTTAGGGGTGTTCAAAATCAATCAACAGGAAAAGTTCTGATTGATGAGAGCATATTTTACATATACACATTAGATTTAGAAATATTGTGTTGAAATGAAAAAACTCCTTCTCCAATTCCTCTCCAGTGAATACTGATAGTGATATTAGATGACACTTAACAGTCTTTAACTCTGTTTCATGAATTGTAAAGAGTGATATTCTCAAAAGGAAGTCTTTAGACATTTTAAAAAAGGTACCATCCATATGTGGGACTTGGTTTTGGGTGTCAAGTAAATTTCGTTGTATATGTATACTATGTACGCACATACAATGACAATAAATAATTTAATAAATTAAGAATTAAGAAAGAGAAACTTTACCCACTTCAGGAAACCCTAGCAGTGAATTCTGGCAGTGAATAAAAAAAATATTTCATTTTATTAAAAAAAAAAGAATAGTATTTAAGAATGTCTTTCTTTTATGCATATCCACTTTCTAAACTTGCAGATTTGCATCAATTTACTTCTGATCACCGAGTGAAAAATGAATATAATGTCATGATCCAAGTCAAGGTTTCCCAACATTTTAGGTCAATGGGCACATTTGGAATGTCAAAAACACATTATGGGTATGATAGATTCCTTGGGAATGATTTTTGGTCATTCAGAAATAATGGCCAAATTAGTCATGGATTACCATGAAACAAAAATATCAAATGGTCTTTGGTAAGTGCTAAGGTAAATTCCAAGTCCAAAACATGTTGAACATTACTTGAGTTCATCATATTTGCATTTTTGAGCTTCCATTTGAATGTAAAAGGAAAATGGCACTTTGAGGGATCCTCTTAAAGCAGGGATGTCAAACTGCTGGCCCGTGGGCTGGTTTCATCATACCAGAGCCGCGCCCACCCCATTGCCGGCAATGGCAAAAAAGCTCCTATACATTGTGCGACGTCACATGATGTCGCGAGTTTGACATGTCTGTCTTAAAACTTCTTCCATCTACTATAATTATTAGATGGGAGTATCAGAATGATCTAAAATTTTATTTTTTGGAAAACATATTACTTTGTGAAGCAGATTGTGTGTTCATGTTTGTTTATTCATGTCAGGAGCATCATAATTAAAATAAGGCATACCATATGTGAAACAGATTTAAAGAGGTGATTTGTTCATATCATCATTAACATTTTACATGGCTCAAGTTTGTATTTTTTTAAAATAGTTACAGACTTAGATGTATAGCTATATAGAGTGCAAGTGAAATGGAGAACACTCTTTCAAGGACTTTTTTTTCCATATGAATATAAAACAGCAATTGGAAGGTAAAGTTAAGGAGTCCCTGTGGATTTTACTCTACTACTCATTGCCAGCTATGAGCGGTGCTCATCTCTGTTTCAAGGCCAGTACTGTCCGAAGTATTGTCCAAAGAAATTTACAAGGTTATGTGGCCAGCATGACATTATGGAGCGCTGTTTCCTTGCCACCGAAGTGGTACCCTTTATCTATTCCCATTTGCATGCTTTCAAGCGGTTATGTGGGCAGGAGCTGGGACAAGAATGGAAGCTCATCCTGTCATATGGTGCTTGGGTCTCAAACCTGGCCTGCCAGCCTTCCAGCCAACAATTGGAAGACCTGAGTGAAATCCAGAAGAATATGGTCTTTGCACAAATGTGCAAAACTTTTGGAGAAGTGACACTGTTTATAATAGATATTCTTGGGACAGTGACATGGGTTCATATGCCCAATTCTTCTCAAACCAGCCTGCCAACAATTTAGTTCAAAATAAATATTTCTAAAATCAACCTTGTAATATTAGACCAAGAGAACTGAATGTGTAGCATTATAGTATTAATAGTGTTATTTCTTTCATGCAAAGAATTCAGAAATTTTAGGGCTTGGATGAATTTATGAAGCAGCTGCCCATAAAATGCAATCTGTTCATGTACATAATAACTACAGTGTAGTTCCATAAAACATATCTATCTTCAATTTTTGTTCTAACAACAAAAGCTATGGAATAAAGGTTGCCAACAGTAATGGCTAAATCTGATCATTCAAAAGTAAATTACTAAGTATAATGAGAAGACATAGATTTAATTTGCTTTTAACCATAAAAACAAGACTGGACATCATCCAGAATTCAGATTTATTGACATTCAAAAATGCTGTCAGAGCTCATGTGTACATGGGATGTTAGTCATGCATTTTTGTTAATCTAACATAATATCCAACATAATTTATCAGTACATCAAAATAATAGCTTTTACTCCATTTCCCATCTCAATGAGGACATGCACAATAGATTCAGAAGCTATACATGCACTCTATTAGAGCTAATTGAAAATAGATGATACAATTAACCTGCTTCTTTGAAAAAAGCATTAACACTTAATGTAAAATTCTAATCATAATAAAAGAGGTTAACATTGGAAGGAAATGTGTATAATTCAAAATTATGTTCTTTACTTTCTTACAAACATTTTGTTAAGTGGCAAGTATGCTCTGTGCTTATAAAATATAGGAAGCCATCTTATTATTCTTTCCATACCTCATGTTGTTCCCCCCCCATAGGAATATGACATTTTAGTCCTTTCCAAGATATTTAAGTGCACAAACTCATGGCATTTAGACACAACACAGCAGAAGTGAACAGGTGATTATGGTACAAATGATTTGTAAAGGCAATCTATTTACAATTCATACTGTGATGTTATGAAAATTGGAGATAGTGTCTATGTAGGGATGGATGGCAATAACACCTCAAATGGAATCTATTACAAACTTAGCTTCTTGATTATGATTGCCTTTTAATCTTGTCACCTGCCAAGAAAGCCCAAAATTGTAATTATCTGTAAAATCATGGTATATCTATTATCAATTTGCCATCACCCACAGACTGTACGGTTACATTTACTGGATCCTCCTCTCCCCCCCCCCCCAAAAAAAAAGGCTGGAAAAAAGCTTTTTAGAGCAGATTGGTTTGATTTTCAGATAGCAGATTAAAGCTGTGTTTAATTTTCATTCATGAACACTTATGCTTCTGGGAAGTGACTTAAACCTGTATATTCTACATTTTATGCTATCTATAACTGTTTCCAATTATTTCCATCCTGTTTCCTCCCCCCTCTTTTTTTTCTGCTACTCCTTTACCAGTTTTCTCTATTTTATTCTCTATTAAATGATCCCATCAAGACAGGGATTGCCTTGTGGATATGATGATGTCATGATATCATGTAAGCAGCCAGGTTGGGTTCCTGGTGAAATGTAGTGTTTAGAGTCTGAATGAGTTGCAATTATCACCTGCTCTTCATTGACCGGCAATATATACCAGAATGCAGCACTGCAAATCAGGAAGTGAGGCCTTCGTTACCTTGGAAACAGAAGCACATTAACCTTTCCAAAAATCCTACTTGCATGATGCACGATGCATGAATATTCTCATCTTATTGTACAACAGTCCATTATAGTTTTATTGCTATTTTCAAAGGAGAAAAGGGCCTCATTGTTTTAGATCAGTACTATTCAATATTTGTTACATAGTGATGGATAATGAAATAATCAAGTAGTCTCAGGTGTAACTAAACAACTCAGTACTTCATAACTTTGTGGGTGTGATGAAAAGACTCAGTCTCCTAATAAATAGGGCTCTTTTTCTCTCACAGTTCTATGGATCAGAGTCCATTTGAATCTCAGAGTCCATTTGAATCTCAGGGTTGTATATGTGAAATGGGCAGTTGTATAAAAGAACAGAACAGAACAGAACAAAATAGAAACCCAACAGATCAATTTTATATACACATACCATGTTTTCCTCAAAATAAGACACAACCAGAAAATAAGCCCTAGCATGATTTTTCAGTGTGCTTGTAATATAAGCCCCACCTCCAAAATAAGACCCAGTTAAGATCATCAGCCAGATGGATGCATTTAGTGCCGTATTTCCCCAAAAATAAGACCTAATGTGACTTTTGGAGCAAAGATGAATATAAGACAAGTTCTTATTTTGGGGAAAATGTGGTAGTTGTCTGGGAATGCAAGAGAAAGTAAGGGGGGAATAATAAAAGGAGAGGTAGGAGAATTACTTTGGATTAGAAGTTTCCATGTTTTGCCTTCATTGGACCTGTTACTTCCCAATATTGTCTCTGTTGGAGCCTCATATTAAATAGAAATCAATTTAATTTTTAAACTGTTTTTTTGGTTTAACAAAGTTACATTGTCAAATCTACCAACATTTTGAAATTCATAAGACTCAGTGGTCTCCTAAGATTTGGGTTTCTGTTTTCAGAAAAAGAAAAAAATTGCCTTTCTCCCTATACTATGGACTACTTGCAGTGCCTTTCTGGACCATCAGGATCTCTGGACCAGAGATTGGGAACCATGGAAATAAAAAAAAAGAAAATAACAGATATGTTAGTTATTTATGACTGCATTGAATAACAAGTTAATAGATAACTATAAATCACACAATATCCAGTCCATCTGATGCAGATCATTGACCCAATTTGATTTAAATTCAGAATTCATTTCAAAGGCTAGGGTTGATTCAGTCTGACATGTAATCACCACATTACATCAATTTGAAATAGTAAATATGTAAATAGGCATGTGTAAAAGTCCACTGAATCCTTGAAGTGTTTCAAAGGCATCTGATACCATTCAATATGTTAAATAGTGATTGAGTTTTTTAAAAATCATTGAAAACAGTTATTTGACTGAACTACTTTAAAACTTCAAATTGAAGCTTCACAATTCCTCTCCTCAATTATCTCTTCCAGAACCAGAAGGAAAATATCACAACCTAGAGCTCAGCACCTCCCAGATACAAGCTGGTTGGTAAGACTAGGGGTCTTTTCACCCTAGTTAAAATGATAATAAAACATACCCCATTGAAGAGAACTGTGCATATATTTTGGAACTGTGCTACGTGCCTTCTAACAGTAACCCAGTATTGTGAGTAAGAATGGGACAATCCATTTTTTATCTTTGATAACTTTATTACATTTTAAAATAGAGTTCATTTTGATTGCTTCCTCATTTTTTCTAATCTGCAATTCATTTTGTCCTGACTCTCTTTTCACATTTTTTTTTACAATTTGAGCTAACACTTGGCAGGAAAAAAAAATAGATAAGTAGTCTCTCCCACCTGCTGCCCTCCATTTAACCTCAAGGCTTCTTACAGCCTGTTTTCATTAAACAGAAAAAGGAGGAAAAAATGATAAAAGCACACATAATACATAGTTATAGAATAACAGAATAATAGAATACAAGAAAAACAGAGTTTGAAAGGACCTTGTAGGGTCTTTTAGCCCAACCTCCTGCTCAAGCAGGAGACCGTCTACCATTTCAGACAAGCAGAGTACAATGTTTTGTAATATCAGTTTATTTGAGCAATTAAGTTTTGTTTTTGGTTTTTTTCTAAAAAAAGAAGGCAGATCAACTGAAGCAGCAATGCTGTTCTCTGAGAAGAATCATTCCAGTGCCAAAAAGCAGAATCAGTGTCCCAAGATGGCTTCAGCTGCCCAACTGCAATATCTGAAGGTGACTGTATCACTCTCAATCCAAATTAAATCACAGGGGCAAAAACTGATCTCATAACAGTCTGTGGGGCTTCTATTGCAGATACACGGCTAGATAACCATCAACTTAATGAGCCATTGGAAAGCACATTGAAATTGCCAAGATACACAAAGCCTACTGAGAGTTACTTTGCACCAGATAGGATGCCTCTGATGTATCTAGACATTTTACCTTTACATTTAAAGTTTGGAGTGTACTTTATTTTCTCTATTTAATAAATGGATTAGATCATTGTTCCTATTTGGGAGGTCAAAGCAATCTACCAGGCATGGCATTTATACTATTTATTTTACAGCTTCAGACATCTGGTCAGGATCTGATTTCTGCCAATCCTGCTGTTGTTGTAAACTTTGGACACAGTCTCCTGAGTGAATTTTTACTATTTATTAGAGGAAGGACTATCCTGGTGACCATGATTCACCTGAGAGGAAAGCAGTGATGGTCTCCCCTGTGGCTTCTGAACAGGATTTCTTCCTAAGTGCCATCAAGGATAATTGCATTCAGATCTCCACTATTAGCCAGCACAGTCAGATAGGTTGGCAGGAGCGGATATTGGAATTCTTGGGAACATGGCGCACTGCCTTACATGAAAAAGACCACTGGTCTGACTAAGTCAGTGCTCATTGCAGATCAGTATAGATGGACCATTGCTCTTAGTTTCACACTGTGCAGCATTTGAGACAAGAGACCTTCTCATCCTATGTAGAAATTGGACCAGAGACCAAGTAATCTAATTAAAATACAGAATGTGCTCCATACCCTTAAAATCTTTGGATGGTCATTTCCTAAAATACTCCCCAAATTTATAAGGGAGTAAGCAACGATCATTTATACTGCAAGCTTATTCAGTGGAACTAATTTAGAGTAACATTGAAATCTTAACTTGGGGGGGGAGGAGTTGTAAGATTGTGGAATGTGCAGTGTTCTTTTTCTTTGCCTATCATAATTCAGGGTAATATAGGCAATGCTCAGAAGATTGCAGCAGACATCTAGAAAGGTTGGGCAGCCTAGTCTTAACTTGCTCAAGTCTTAAAAACTGCAACGTTCATAACAAAAGACAAGGACACTCTGGCCATTACTCCATGCACGGGCAACTATCTCTAAAAGTAAATAAAGTCCCCAGTGATGACAGATAGGCTTTTTTTCTTTTACAGTGACAGATAGCCATTCTCTAAATTTTCTCTATATCCCCTGAACACATTCTATTTCATCAGCCTGATAAGCAGAAGTGATAGCAGATAGAAATCTGTGTCAACACAAAAGTAAATTAAAAATGTGGGCCTTTCATCTGATAGAATCTTTTATATAATGTAATTTCTTTGGCTAATGTTCTCTATTTTACTTCAAAATGTTACAGGAAAAAAAAGTGTCCATGATAGATTATAAAGCAAGCAAAGAAAACAATGTGCAAGGATACTGTATCTATGAGGGTAATAATAAAAAGAGGTTGCCCTACTATTTATTAGAAATGTTACTTGTCATTTTTTATAGAAATTGTATCTTGGTTGCCAGATGGTTTTAAACCATAGGATCCAAAACTCCATTAATATTAGAGGGCTGGGGCAGCCCACTTCTGATGAATTTTTCAATTCAGAATAATAGAGCTGGAAGGTACCTTGGAAGTCATTTAGTCCAACCCCCTGCTCAAGCAGGAGACCCTATACCATTTCAGACAAGTGGCTGTCCAGTCTCTTCTTAAAAAACCTCCAGTGATGAAGCATCCACAACTTCTGAAGGCAAGCTGTTCCACTGTTAATTGTCCTCACTCCTTAATTCCAGGTTGCTTCTCTCCTTGAGTAGTTTCCATCCATTGTTTCTTGTCCTGCCTTCTGGTGTTTTGGACCCTCTCCTCTTTGTGGCAGCCTCTCAAATATGGGAATAGTGCTGTGATGATCCCCCTAGTCCTTCTTTTTCTCTAGACTAGCCATACCCAATTCCTGTAACCATACTTCGTATGTTTTAATCTCCAGGCCCTTAATCATCTTAGTTGCTCTTTTTCCAAAGCCTCAACATCTTTTTTGTAATTTTTTGAAGATAGATTTCTTTTTGAAGATTAAAATCATTGCTGAATAAAATGTGCATTCTGCATTGTGGGTTTAGTCTAGATTAAACAAATAAATCAAGGAAAGTTTTGTTGATAGACTGAGATCCAATAAGAAAATTCATTGATGAAAATGTGGAACTTCAGTTTCCATCAAACAGCAATATAATAAAGCATTTATTGAGAGGTAATACACATTTCCTGAAATAGGTACAATTCTGGTGAAAAGCCAAAGTTCAATTACTACTCAATCTCTCATGATAATCTTGAGAGATCCGCCTTTCATGATCCACTTGCCTTACAAGTATCAATGCCCCATTTCTAAGTGATGGGAAAAAATGTACTATTTAGCATATAGAGGAGTCTATAAGCTACAAAGAAGGGCCCAAGGGACAATCAGCACTAAGCACCCTAAGTACACAGGTTTGCAGCATAAATGAGATCTTTAGAATTCACCAGTTAGGAGTCAGTGTGCTCTAGAGATAAAAATTCTTAGATCAAATCTGTGGTCATCTTCAGTAATTTTGTGAAGAAGACTGAGATGATATAAAAGCAGTAGTTACAAAACTTCTTAGCATCACTGCTAATATTTATTTTTCTTTTAGCCATGCACCTGTTGAAAGAAAAATAAGGTCCAGTTCTAAGCCAGGAGTTAGACACTGGAAATAAAATGGAGGCTAAGATGCTAGAAATAAAATGGAGGGTGCTTAGGAAAGAAGGTTTCTGTTTATTGATGAGCAGAACCAACAACGGCATGCAGTTCTGGGACAGCTGACAAAATGGCTGTGAGCAGATGGATCTTTATAGGGTTCTGATTGAGATGCTCCAGGGGGTTGTGCAATGTAGTGAGCCTTGTGTGAAAGGTGGTGGGTTAATCCTATTATGTCCTAAAGGTCATGTCTTGTCCTTAGAATTTTGGTGGAGGAATGTAAATTCTTAATCCCATCAGTTGTGGGGGCTGAAGGCATTTTGTTTATGAATAGATTAGCCCAGTATTTTTGAATGGATTACCACAATCTGCATTCCTAAAGGTCAGCCTCTTCAGGTTTCTGCTTGAGGGAGGGAGACTGGGTTTGTTTCTGCCTTTGTAAAGATTTTTCTCCATTTCTCCTTTAGGGGAAATATTCTATCCTGCCTTTTTTAATATTCCCCAAAATATTTCATTCTCTGGGGTGCTGACTTCCTACACTCCATTTTGCTCAGAGAAAGTGATAAACAATAATGCCAAATGCAAATCTCTTGATTGACACTGAGGGTGCAAATTATATTGATATTAAAAGAAGAGCCAGATTTCCTTGACTGCCTTATTTCTAAAGGGCAGATAAGTGAATCTAAATCTGGTTTTGGTTGAGTCTGAAAAAAACCTAATTACAACTGAATATTAGTATTAATATAAGTGCAGTATTGCAAATAACTCTGCCCATAGTCTGGAGTTCAGTCTTGACAAACGCAAGGTTGATTCAGCCTTCCATCCTTCCAAGGTCAATAAAATGAGGACCCAGATTGTTGGGGCAATATGCAAATAATGCTTACATTGTAAAACACCCAGAGAATGCTGTAAAGCACTATGGGGCATTATATAAACCTAAATGCTATTTCTATTATCAAAATAAGGGCTTGATTAAGAAGTAAAGAAGTAAACTGCAGTAGTAGCAGGGGGTGATCATTATGACAGGCCAAAAACAAGCCAAACATACAGCACAAATAGAGAGTGGAAAAGGCCTTTTCTAGCCCCCTCCCCCATTTTTCTGTGCTCAATGCAGTTCCATTTACTGCGACTTTCCTTAAACCATCTCTGGTTGAAGTCATTTAATTACTTGATTTGTGTATTTGGAGATATATATATATTTGTTTTCATAGATTTTCACAGGTACAGGTATGCAGATCTTGGCGTATTCGGGTCTTTTCCCATGTAAGATTGAGACGTTTGGCGACGTTTCAATGAGGTCCCACTTGTCATCTTCAGGCTGGGGTGTTCGCCTTCATGCTTGTGCAAGCAAAGTGTGATTCGCCTTCGTGCTTTGTGCAAGCAAAGCCATCTCTCTATAAATATTGGTGGGGGGGTGTGGAGTGCTGGCTTAGTTGCTGTAGGTGGGTTGGTTGGCTGTGTTGGAGTTATTGTTTGCGGATTGTTCAGCTGTTTCGTAACATCCTGAGTAGTTGAGGTGCTGGCTGTGTGCCCATTAAGCCAGCACTCCACACACACCCCACCAATATTTATAGAGAGACGGCAGCTCCGATCACACTTTGTTCGCACAAGCACGAAGCCAAAGACCCCAGCCTGAAGATGACGAGTGTGACCTCGTCGAAACGTCGCCAAGATACTCTCAATCTTACACGGGAAAAGACCCAAATACGCCAAGACCTGTATATACATATACATATACATATACATATACATATACATATACATATACATATACATATACATATACATATACATATACATATACATATACATATACATATACATATACATATACATATATATTCCAGTTCTCCCTTAATTCTTTGTTAGCAATCCAAATTTTGAAACACACACACACACACACACACACATAAACAGTTCATTCACGACTAGAAGAGTTTGCAAGTGAATCACTTATTTAGATCAACTTATCCTTTTGCTAGAGATTTTGACTTTTCATGCATGTCAGTTGTTCTACCTGAAAACTTTCTGCTCCATTGGCTTGAAGCCTGTTTGGAAGCAATCAGGTATGCTGAAACAAACAATATGAGAAAAATTGATATGTGATATTCTATACCCCTTTTCCAAGTGGATTTTTTTTTAAAGTATCATCAATCAATAGCTTTTACCTTTACAATGAAAAAACTGCTGCTTTTGTTTAGCTATATGTGTGTGTGTACAGGGGAAGTGTGGGAAGTGATTGCTATATGTGTGGTGGCAAAGAGTTATCGATCATAGTGTTCTGGAAACAAAGATAAAATTGCCTTTTTTGTTTCAATAAATCTTGTTCTTGAAGTGAAAAAAATTGTGAAGGGCACATACAGCATTTTAATTTAAAAGTGAACTACGATCAGTAAGTTTCATAAGCAGAAATTAACCATTTCCAAATGTAATAAAATTTTATTCTGAAATATCTTCTAACATATTCTTTCCAGAGTATGTTCAATATTTTCACAAGAGTGGAATCAATCTCAGGTGTTTTGCTTTGCTTTGATTTTTAAGACTCAGCAGATTTCTGCTTTGCTAAGGCTTGAAAAAGTTCCTTCCATGTAGACTACACAACAGAGACTGAGATATATGAAATCTGAAGTGATATAAGGAGGCTTCCTAAGAATTATCTGTATTTGTGGAATCAGATCTTCTTCTTCTTCACTTCCTTTTTTACCACTTTGGGTGTCAAGGGAGTGGAATCAGATCACTAGTTAAATTGTTTAGTTTAAGCTCTGAACTCCTGATGTATTGGACTACAACTTCCATAACCCAATCATTTAATATATTGCCTGAACTTGTACAAACCATGTCTTAAATCATCACAATCCATCCCACTATTTTTTTCAAGATATCAGGCAAAAGTTCTGTCTAGCACAGGTCACTTAGGAGAGTCTTACTAAGTCTCAGGATTTAAGCCTGGATACATCTATATGCATTCTTCCAGTGGGCCCAGAGTCAACTAAGTATTACAACTCTAGAGAGACATGGAAGCATTTGAACACTTCATTATGCCATGCAGCAAAACACTAACTAGATTTATTTCAGTCAATGTTGGCAGCTATGTTATAGATAGGAAGATAGGAAATTCGTCACTACTATTAACTGCAAGGACACAAGCATACAGATTGCTTTTAGTAGTGTTTTCATAATTAAATCTTTTTAAATTCCTTAAAACAACCAATCTGATCACCATATCACAAACAATGTACTATTTGGAATTTTGCCATCCACTGGATTTTATATTGTGACACATTTCTCAGCAGATTACATTATTTAAAATGTATTTTAATTTTCTTTTAAAGCTTAAATTAGTGCAAAATGAAAGAATTATGAATTAAAACAGGAGAACTGGAAACTATTATAATGTCCATATGAACACCCATTACAGAAATAATTATGTGGACAGAATTAGATTAATTCTATTGAAAGAAATCTGGTAGAATTCAAAGCTAAGACAATAGTCCTTACAATCAAATTATATGTGTGGGTGATGATACTACAATTTTTTAGTTTGCATATGGGCAGAAAACGTTTGAACTGATTAAATATTTCATATATCCATATTCATATAAGATTCATTTAAGTAGATCCAGTGGTGGGATTCAAATATGTGAAAAACCGGTTCTCTGTGTGGATGCCACTTCCGGAAGTCCATTCTGGGCCTGGGCAACAAAAAATTAACTACCGGTTCTGCCGAACTGGTGCAAACTGGCTGAATCCCAACACTGAGTAGATCCATGTGAAAAGTGTTGAATAAATCCAGAAGTTAATGGAGATTTGGTTCTTAGTGCAATACAAGTGTGAGAGACAAAAATATAGCCTATTAATCCTTTGTATTTAATAAGGCCTGGATAACTTGAAGAAGGCCCTACAAAGAAGACTTGAACCAAAGTTTCCATCTAGGATGGTTTCATAATATGAAAGAACTATTTGTAATTTGCTGAGCTGCTGCAATTTGTGTAATATTATTTTGCAAAGCAGTTAGTTCCAAAGTATATTTGGAACAAGAATGTTGGAACCATGGGAAATAGGGAACTGAAAGTAGCAGATGGATGGAGTTTCAGATGTACACGGGTATGGGTGGAAACTGATAATCAGCAAGAAAGAACAAGGAACTAATTCCTTAAATGTTGCAAGAAAGTGACCATCTGTGTGTGGTAGTTAGAAGAAAGGTATAAAAGATTGAGTTTTAGATCAACTCGGGGCCACTGGTCTATAGCTGTCCTTGCTGGACCTGCTGTGTCACTGGACCTCATTGCCATGCGTTGTTAATGTAAGTCAGACATGCCAAACTTGCGATGTCACATGATGCCACGCAATGTATCAGGACGGTTTTGCAATTGCTGGCAATGGGGTGGGCGCAGCTTCCAGATGATGCGTCCGGCCTGCGGGCCGGCAGTTTGACACCTCTGATGTAAGTGATGTTAGAATGTTTGCTTATGTTCCAAATTATTGGTAAAATAAACCTCTGAATCTTAAAGTAAGAATTATTGTTTTGTATTGCTGTCTCTTGTTTCTTTCATTGGGTTTTTCCATGACACAAGGAAGGCCTTATACATTTGATAACTTCAATCTCTACAATTTTGATAAGGTTATTGTCTACATCCCATATTTGGCCTTTAATATGCCTTGCCTGTTGCAGTTTTGGTTCTGTAACATATCGTGTTCATTTTTAATAATAAGTTTTTTATTAGTTTATAGTATACAATACAATGAAAATACAATAGTAAATAGCAGAAAAGATAGGGAAGAGAAAAGGAAATAGAAAAGTGATGGAAGGAAGAAAAAAGAAAAAAAGGCTTCCGACTTCCCACTTTTTTTTTTATCATGTTCATTTTTTAAAACTAATTTAACTGTGATGACACAAACCTAAAGTCCTATTCTTCCTTACTTTTTAGGAATCGAATATTGTCATTTAAATTTACCCAAGAACCCAAAGCTGGCTAAAATGGGGAAAAATGGGTCATCACTAAAGATTATGAGAAAGTGTAAGGAATACTGCTATACAGTGGAAAGATAAGTGATAAAGGAAATTCTTGAGTTCAGTTATATCATAGGAAAGGTAAATAATAGAATACAGACTCTTGATGGAGTTTCAGATATATAATTAACCCTACATTTTAGTGACAAATAAACCAGACTTTTATTCTCTCTGGGGCTGGTAACTATTTAAGTAAAATATTGCATTACGTTTCTTTTCTATGATACCATACATTCTAAGGATGTTTCATGGGTGCCATTCTGGAGGGCAATATTATTCACTCTATTTACATTTAAATAAATGTACTTAAATGTAAATGGAGGTTTTAGTGTCAGGCTCAATAGTTGACAATATATCATCCAAAGGACCTATTTAATAATGTTTCGTTAAGGTGAAAGGAAATTCTGTTAATTAACCTCAGAGCAAGACAACTTACTTCAAATGAGAAGCTTCCTATAAAGACCAATGACCTGAGTTGCCGTTGGTTTCTTTATGGCATTTCCTTACTATCCATACTAAGAATGTTCAGGGAAGTAAGTTTATTTGAAAGAAAACGAGAACTTTTCCTTCTTCCAAAAGAATTTAGCACAAAGGGAAAAACATTGTCCAAAAAAAGTAAAATACTGAGGTAACACAAAGAACTGCTATCAGAAGATCCTGATACCATATACCAATATCAAAAAATTAAGCCTTTTAATTCTTAGGCTAATCCCAGACCAATATGCATATACGTAAGTCCTTGTCGGATAGGCACAGTCATGGAGCTCTAGGATGAAAACCATTGTTACATTTTTGCACATGCTTCTTTCTTGTTTTTGTGTCTCTCACTGGTGTGTCTGTGTCAGCTCAGAATTTTTATGGTTTTTCCTGAGTTTGATTGACACTAACAAAATCAAACTGTTAAGCTTAGAGTTGCCTGCAACTGTGTGTAGGTGTCATCACATTTCTACACTGCAAAGGGGTTAATGGGTAAGTGTAGGTTGCATATAGCTGCAGAAAGGCGCCTTTCAAATCCCAACTGCACATTATGCAGAGATGCATGTCCTGCATGCTGATTGCTTGATCCGACTTCCTATTCTATGCTTTATTAAGTGTCCTGTGCCAGGATGTTAAGTTCACAGATGTATAAATGCAACAGTTACGCAATCATTTCCAAATGACATAGTCACATATTCTCTGATGTGTAGTGGGGAGATAAATCTAATCTAGGCTTTAACATGTCAGTAACAAAATCTTCACGCAAAGATAGCAAGGGTTGGATCCTTTCTGGCAGGGTGTTTCCCTCC
This sequence comes from Protobothrops mucrosquamatus, assembly GCF_001527695.2. Lineage (NCBI taxonomy): Eukaryota > Metazoa > Chordata > Lepidosauria > Squamata > Viperidae > Protobothrops > Protobothrops mucrosquamatus. Next base: position 274,437 of record NW_015386536.1, read on the forward strand.
TACAGACTTTTATCTGAAGAATCATATAGAAGCTCGTCTAAATTATAGATAGATGTGCTCAGAGACATATTTTCTTCCAAAAATGATAAATTGTAATATCTGGCTGGTGCAACCAAGATGGATTAGGACTTGTTCTCTAGTATTCATTGTATCTGACATGGTTAGAAAGTCATTATAAAATGTCTTTTTCTAATATGTATTCTGGTGTAAGGAAACAACAAGTAGATCAGTAGCATGTGATATCATCACTATTGAAATGTATATTCTCAACAGGAGCCTAAAACAGGAGGTAAATTGTTTTTGTTACATCTGAGCTTCCAGATTTCCAGAAAAATTGCAGACTACAGAGACCATTTGTACTTCAGTCCGAAATCCAGACTACACAGACTCATCCCCAACAGCCTGTGCCTGTGTTCAATAGTGAAGAGAGACAGGGCAGAAAAACACATCCTGCAGAAAGCACAGCTCCACAACACAGTCCTTTTAGTAGTTCCAAGAAGGCACTATTCAGGTGATACTGAGTACACAAACAAACCTCCAAGTGGCCTAATGACTCTCTAAAAGAATGCAAATGACCAACAAGAAAGTCCAGTTGCCTCTTGAAAAAAGCATATTTGGGATGCCTAAAAATTGAATTGCTAGGATTTGTCTGTTGTTTTATGCTTTGACTGTCCTAGCATTGCTAGGATTGGTTCCTGATATGATTAGTCAATGTTGTTGAAATTTGCTTGCCCTTCACTGCTTTGTCCTCTCTATTGGGAAGAGTTGTTTTATTGTTGACTTTGCTTTGGAGGCTATAACAAGTTGGCAATTCGGCAGCATTAATGCTCCCTGATTTGCTCTATCCCTTTCATTCTTCCAGAAAAAGTAACAGAAATATCAAGCCTTGAGTGAGCAAACCTGATGTAAACTAAGTAGGCTGTGGATTAATACCTATGTCAGTGAATCATAACAGTAAAGGAATGTGTATTTGGTAAATGTATCCTGTAATTTATCTAGTGTTTCAACCTTTGTTGAGGACAAAATATTATCTTGTACTTTAGAAATAAACATAGCAGTGGGAAAAATGCTTCTAGCTGTTTATCATGATTTGACATGATATAAATTATACTATAAAGAGCTGGTGTAAGAGAATTGCTTTTCTGTCCAACCTTCAACACCATGCTGCTGAAGACTGATATTAATAAGTATTCATTTGATTAGAAAAAAAACACCAAGTGGGGGGTTATTAAAATTCACTTTGGGCCGGGTTTTATATATGGGCTCTGCACAGATCATAAAATAAATAAATAAATAAATCAGAAAAGCAACACCTTTAAAAGCTGCAATTGAAACTTCCACAAATAAAAATTGCATTATAGCTACAGGAAATGATGCCTGTAGGGAGAAGGCGGGGAAGTGTGGAGAGATAGGCACTAAGAACTGACAATAAACAGGCCATTATATTATTAAGTGAGCATGCATAGTGTTGTGCCCAACATTGAGTAGTAGTAATAATAACCCTTCCTGTTGTGATGCCTAGAAGACAGACATTGCCAGACATTAGCTTTTGCACATTAAAGCTCAATTTTAAAATCTACCAAATAGATGATTTGGTTAGAAGAAAGATACAAGCAGAAGTTAGTTTATCCTTGGAATCACCTACAAGCCTCTTGATTGCATAATGGGTGTAATTGTTTGGTAGGCAGGGGCCACATGTTTGAAAGTACTGAGAGTCCCACTGTGAGTAGACTCACTTCACTCACATGAGCAGAGTTGAATCTGGAGAGGTGATTTCTTTGTTTATTAAACATGTTATATCCCTACCTAGCTGATCTTGGTTAAAAAAGCTTGAAAAAAAGCTAAGCAGGGCCAGACCTAGTTAGTGTTTAGAAAGGATCCCCCTGAAACATTTCAGATGTGTAAGTCAGAGTAGGCAATCAAAACATGATGTGTATTCATGCTAAGAAAATGCTAGAAACATGTAAGAGTAGAGATTGATTTGAGGGAGTGTTTAGCTTTTTTTCCCTTATTTTCAGACTTACACTGCAGTTCATTTACTTTCAAATTTAGAAGATTGGATAGTTGAAATATTACATCTCAGCAACTATGATCAGAGGAGTGGGGGGGGGGGGGTTCAAAGCTTATAAAATTAGTTAGGATGGCCACATGAATTTCTGATGGTTCCTCCCTCTGCTAGTCTATGATAGTCCTTTTCATAGACATTTTCATCTGTTGAGCATTCTACTGTTTTGTATCCAAGTGACATGACTAGATTTGCTGCCTTGCCATCTCCTTTCTGGTATAGAAATCTTCCTACAGCCACATTGCCCTTCTTGAAAAACTGATCAAAGAAACAGTTAGATGAGTCTAAGAAACCCACAAATCACAAAGCTTTGCCCACAGAAAGGACACCAAATACTTCTTACTGACTGTCAGGTAGAGGGGCCAATGAATTTCTGACAAAGCTTGCACAGCTGATAGGCTGCCTATTTCTGGCTCAAATTCTGATAAAATAAGATCAATAGACATCTCATGACAGACTATATCTCTTCAGATATAAAAAAAAAATGCTGAAGTGTATGGGATGTTGTGTCTGTGGGTGAATTCAGTTTCTTCACTGTATAAAAATGCAGTTATATACACCAGTGCAACCAATGTATTGTGAAAGCTCGATGTCCTGAACCTGAAATATTTTGAAAATATAAACACTCTTCATTTTTAGTGGAATTGGATGTAAAATAAATGTTTCCTATTATCTTAGCTGTCAGGACCATGAGGAACTTGAGCAAATTGCAGTTGCTGATACATTTTTTTTTCAATATTAATTCAATATCCACAAAATCAATGGCTCTCAGTCATAATACAATAAAATTGAGGATGAATAGAATTATTTCACATGGGAAAGTTTTACAAAGAAAATATGATATCAGGTAAATTGTATCTGTATCTAATTGTGGATTTTTAAAATCTATTTCTCAGTTACAGAGATCATCTCTATATATATTAGTGTATTTGTGTATGTATATATGTGTATGTGTATACATACACAAATACATACAGTATACATACATGCATACACAGTATTTTTGTAGTGTTGGCAAAAACTATTTTCTTTTAAAACATCTAATCAGTTTTATTATAATTCAATTTGTAACCTATATCTCATTAAATTTCATTAACAAATCAATTTACAATTGCAATTTAAGAAAATCCCAATAGAAGCAAACTTAGAGTACATCATTCCATTGTTCTCAGTTCACCTAAAATAGGCCTAATCATACCAGCCCTTCTTGTGAAGTGCCTTCACTACAGATGTAAACGTACAAATTCAATTCATAATTTTATTTAGATCAGTGAAACCATGTCATAATGTGAGAATAAATAACTGGAAATAAATGTCTAACCCAGCCACATTAGGCACCAAAACTAAGATAGCATTTGAATTTTGATTGTCAAGAAATGTAGCCCCATATTTTTTTCTTTTAAAACAGGTTGAGTTGCTTTCTTTTTTCAATCTGTAGTTCTGCTGAATTGCTATGCAACTACAAACAAAGCAGGTTTTTATCATAAATAGATCTTTCTGCTCATAAATAGAAACAGCTGAATTTCACAGTGCTTGTAAAGGTTTTCCATTTTATGGAAATTCTATTCACTGCAGCCAAGTGCTTCTTCCTCACAATTCCTTTTTTTTTTATGTTACGCTGTGAGAATCTAAAGAGCGTCAAAATTCCATCTTCAAAATTTTTCACTATCAAAATACTGCTTATTAATACAAAGCTTCTTTTTCTTAGGGACATGAAAAATATAGCTGAAATATCTACCATCTATCACATTTTGGTGATGACTCCACTTTAACCATTTTATGCAGTATAAATGTGTTGGTCTGAAGGACTAGTTTTGAAAAGAGATATACAGTACTTGAAATGAAAATTACTTTAGTCTGCAAATTTCAAGCAGAATTTAAGTACACTAAATAGAAAATAGTTTTATATTCTTCCATCTCTTTCAGAAGCTCGTCTCCACTCAAGCAAACAAAACAAATCACAAAGGTAGATCATCTTTCAGTCTTCTTTTTAATTAATTTTAATTGAAGAATTTTTTTAAAAGTTTTTAAAAAGGAAAGTGGAGAAAGCAGAGAAAAGTGATTAATATTTAAAAAGAAAGAAAGAAAGAAAGAAAGAAAGAATCTTCTGATCTTCCTTACTCAGTTATAAATGCATTTATATTTCATGTTCTCTTATTATAATTATGCCATAGCTCTTTGTTCCATAGTTCACTCTTTATAATCATACTTTTTTCTCATTTTCAGCAAAAAGTCCATAAAGAATCTTTTGTCAATAACAAATGTAGTTATTGTCTTTTTCCCTAATCAAACTATGCATTTTTGCCAATTCTGCCAATTCTATAATCTTGACCAACCATTCCTCCATTGTGGATATTTCAGAGTTTTTCCATCTTTGTGAATATAATAATCTCACTGTAGTTACCATGTACAAAAACAATCTTCCATAAGTATTTTTCTAGTTTTCAATTCATTAGCTTCAGCTATTGCTTTCAGTTGAGAATTTTTCCTTAAAATTTTTGTGTCTCTATATGTATTCGAATCAAAATTTTCTAGATTTTTTAATGTCCACCAAACATGATAAAATGACCCTTCATGTTTTCCACATTTCCATCTTTCAGTCTTCTAAATTATATCTGACCTATTTACAATATTTATATTCTGCTTACTTTGCTTGGAGTTCTATATTAATAGTTTTAAAATGTTGCTGTAAATCACAGATATATGTGTGTCAAAAGAGCAGCGAAATAAAATAAGACATGTAATGTAGTGTCTATGGAGATTCTCAGTCATCCAGGTCATAGTTATCCCAAAGGTGCTTTTTTATAAGGCAACTGGACTTTCTTGTTTTTTTTTAAAAGACATTTCACTTCTCACCCAGGAAACTATAGACCAATCAGCCTGACATCAATACCTGGGAAGATACTGGAAAAAATAATCAAAAAACTGATCTGTGAACATCTAGAAACAAATAAAGTTATAACTAGTAGCTGGCATGGGTTTGTTAAAAACAGATCATGCCAAACCAATCTTATTTCATTCTTTGACAAAGTGAGAATTAGCAGACCAGCGAAATGCTGTGTACATAGTATATTTAGACTTCAGCAAGGCATTTGACAAAGTAGACCATAACCTACTTCTTCGTAAGCTAGAAAAATGTGGGATAGACAGCATCACCACCAGATGGATTTTTTTAACTGGCTGACAAACCATACTCAATGAGTAGTCCTTAATGGTGCTACATCTACATGGAGGGAAATAAGCAGTGGAGTACCACAAGGTTCTGTCTTAGGCCCAATACTCTTTAATATCTTCATCAATGACTTAGATGAGGGAATAGAAGGGGATCTCATCAAATTTGCAAATAACACTAAGCTGGCAGGAATAGCCAACACCCCAGAAGACAAGCTCGGAATCCAAAAAGATCTTGACAGATTTGAACAATGGGCCCTGTTCAACAAAATGAAATTCAATATGGAGAAAAGCAACATTTTACATCTGGGCAGGAACAATCAAAGGAACAAGTACAGATTAGGCAAAACCTGGCTTAAAATCAGTAACTGTGAGAGGGACCTTGGAGTCCTAGTGGACAATCACTAAAACATGTGTCAACAGTATGCAGCAGCAGCCCAAAAAGCTAATACAGTCCTTGGTTGTATAAACAGAGGCATAGAATCACAATCACATGAAGTATTAATACCACTTATAAAGGCCACATCTGGAATACTGCATCCAGTTTTGGTCACCACATTACAAAAAATATGTTGAGACTTTGGAAAAAGTACAAAAAGCAACTAAGATTATTAAAGGCCTGAAGACTAAGACATATGAAGAATAGTTGCAGGATTTGGGAATGGCCAGTCTAGAGAAAAGAAGGACTAGGAGGGACATGATAGCAATATTCCAGTATTTGAGAGGCTGCCACAAGGAGGAGGGGGTCCATTTATTTTTCAAAGCACCAGAAGGCAGGACAAAAAACAACAGATGGAAACTAATCAAGGCGAGGAGCAACCTGGAATTAAGGAGAAACTTCCTAACAGTGAGGACAATCAACCAGTGGAACAGTTTGCCTTCAGATGTTGTGAGTGCTTCATCATTCAAGGTTTTTAAGAAGAGACTGGACAGCCACTTGTTTGAAATGATATAGGGTCTCCTCCTTGAGCAGGGGGTTGGACTAGAAGACCTCCAAGGTCCCTTCCAGCTCTATTCTGATTGATTAAACCAGTGGTTCTCAACCTTTTTAATGCCGTGACACCAACCGGTCGTAAGTCGAGGACTAAACCGGTCGTAAGTCGAGGACTAAACCGGTCGTAAGTCGAGGACTAAACCGGTCGTAAGTCAAGGACTACCCAACCGGTCGTAAGTCGAGGACTTTCCCTGCCCGGGAGCGCTGTGCATGCGTGGTTCTGCCCCCTGTGCCGGCCGAGGCGTAGCTGGCATGCGGCAGAGACGGAGCAGGCCGACCACCAGCTGGCCCAGCCCAAGGGAGGTAAGGCACCCGCCGGAAAAGGGGGGAAAATGGCGGACAAAAAAAATGGACAAAAAAAATGATGGACAGCCTTGCTTGGCGACCCCCGTGAAATGGTCGATCGACCCCAAATGGGGTCCCGACCCACAGGTTGAGAACCACTGGATTAAACCAAGAAACTTCTTCAGCTCTGAAGAAGCTTCTTGGATGAGAAGTGAAATGTCTTCAAAGAAAAATAAGGAAGTCCAGTTTCCTCATGAAAAAGTATCTTTGGAACATGTAATGCAGTGGTTAATGAAGGTAGCAAGTAAAATTGTTCATTGAAATCTTTCCTAACAAGATTCATTTCAGAGGTTTCTAGAATATTTCTAATGAAACAGGACACTCAAAGGAGGCGGGGTTAGAACTTAAATATCAACATCAGAATGTCCTTTCTCTGGTCCTGAATCAAACAGATCTCAAGAATTTGATGATGGTTGAGAAAATACAGAGCAACTATCATCTCCCTTTAGTTCCGCTGATAAAAGAAGTTCCATTAGAGGAAAATGAGCATTCCAGATTTTATGCAGGATTGAGAAATACTTTACTTTTTTAACATTTAACAATACTCGTTATTTGACAACTAGTTTTTTTATGATCTCTTGCTTTTATAAGGTGTTTCTTATGTCACTTGACATGCAATATCAATTAAATTGGCTGCCACAAGGCAGAGGGTTGTTCACCAAAGCACCAGAGGGAAGGACAAAAAACAATGGTTGGAAACTGATCAAAGAGAGAAGCAACCTGGAATTAAGGAGAAACTTCCTGACAGTGAGGACAATCAACCAGTGGAACAGCTTGCCCCCAGAAATTGTGGATGCTCCATCACTGGAAGTTTTTAAAAAGAGACTGGACAATCACCTGTCTGAGACAGTATAAGTTCTCCTGCTTGAGCAGGGAGCTGGATTAGAAGACGTCCAAGGTCTCTTCCAGCTCTATTCTATTCTAAATAGACCTCTGATTCATATGACCTTTAATCAGATTATTCCCCATGAATCCCTGTACTCTTTATCAACCCAGCTCCCACCAGCACTAGTAACAAAATCCACTTCTTTAATACCGTAAGTTCTTTTTAATTTCTTCCATACAATTCTATTTCTGAAGTATTGGTTAAAGGTAATTGTTTGCCTTAAATATCAAATCTTCTTTATTTTATTATTTAATCTTTAAGGAAAGGAATTTGGAATTGGAAAAATGCAACATTCATCATTTTTTATTTATATAAAGCTTAGTTTCCTAGGGATGTAATTTAAACTATACTTACCTTTTCAATTTAAAACCAACTCTTTTTCAATATAATTGCACCTATTTTATCCTTCAAAGATCATCTGTGAATTTCATACATATTTCATATTACTCAAATGTGAGTGAATTGTAACTTTGAACTTTAGATCATTAATTATGGTTTTTCAATAATCATGTAATTGAATTAAAAATATAATTATAAGGCGTAAAGTTGCCCTTTTTTCAGACAAATATGTTGTTGGGGCATAGTTAATAAAGGAACATTTTCATGATAAGAGCCATAGTGGTGCAATGGTTAGAATGCAGTATTGCAGGCTAATTCTGTTGACTGCCAGCAATTCAATTCTCACCAGCTCAGGGTTGACATAGCCCTCCATCCTTCCAAGCTCAGTAAAGTGAGGACCCAGACTGTTGGAGCAATATGCTAATTCTATAAACTGCTTAGAGAGGGCTGTAAAGCACTGTGAAGTGGTATATAATTATAAGTGCTATTGCTATGTTAGTTTTGTTCAAAAATTTAATCTTATAATACACTTCCAATTATCAAAATAGACAAATAGACACAGATATGTAATCTATTTTGTTAATTTCCTCTGCCATTTTCCCCATAGCTACTATTGCTGTATCACCATCAGAATGTGGTGAACTCATTTAAAAAGCAATGCTTGTTGTTCCACTGCCAGTGTGAGGTTAGCATGCACCACCAAAGTGATGTTAAACCAGCATTAAAGCTCAGCTAATCAGATTACAGTTTGTGCCCCTCATCAGATTTGTATGATTCCATTATGTGAAAAAACAAGTATTGAAGAAAAATAGTATTTCTTAGTATCTTGCACTATGTTTTTCCCCCTCCCACAAAAAAAGTGGCTGTGAAACTAATCAGTTAATCCCCTGAAAATGAATGGCTCTGTCATTAGGCAATTTGATACTTCCTTTTGAAAGTAACAGGGAGAGAAGAGAGAAGTTCATGGCTGCAAAATTCCTTAAATGTTCACAAAACAAAAGGATTATTTTTTCCATTGTAGCCAATAACTATATCTTCTGAAAAAGATTTTTTATGAAAAAGCAATAATTTTCTAACCTGCTTATGGGAGACAAGACTACTTTCAAATCTCAGAAAATTATGTTTTCTTTGATGTAAGCAAAGAATATTATATTCCATAGCTTATTTTAATGTGGCTTGACATTCCATTCCCATTCCTATTCAAAGAAGAGGACTTTCTTTCACACATTCTTCACTTTAAGGAAATGTTGATATTATGCTCTCCTCTGATCTGCTAAAGCAGACTCCACTGCAGCACAAAGGGCAACAATCCATCATTCCACCCCTGATCATCCATCAATGTTCATTAAAAATAATGTGTATTGACTAAGGTCTACTGATTGGGAAATAAGTGTTTTAACAGTAGGTTGAAACCAAACTGCATTTAAATAATCCATATAATTGGGAAAGCTGCATAGAAAAAAAGAGCACATTAGTTAGTGGGGAGTTGTCTTTTGTTTTGGTGCCTTAAAGTTAGCGCTGATTCATGATGACTGCCTGGATTAGTCCATATAGATTTCATGGTAAGATTTCAGAAGTGGCTTACCATTGACTTCTTCCTAAGGCTGAAAAAGAATCTGTCCCAAGTCACTGGCTTTGTGCCTAGGTGGAACTAGAACTTCAGGTATCCCAGTTTTAGACTGATACATTAACTATTGACCAAACTGCATGGAAAACAAACAAATGCACATATGCAAATATGTGTACTCTTCATTGATTGAATGTGTTGTCAAATTGGTGCCCATTCACCTTGTTGCTTTTCATTCCCTTTTCCTTTATCCTTCACCTTTTCTGGCATTAGAGGCTTTTCCAGAAGGCTAGGCATAATGTGTATGATAATTTGATCCTTATCATTTATGCCTCAAATGAGGACATGGATGCTTTCTTAAGTAACCCATTTGTTTGTTTCCTTGGCTCTCATGGTATTTTCAGGAATCATCTCCAATACCAAATTTCCAGTGTGTCACTACTCTTTCTATCCTACTTCAAAATCTAACTTTCATTTCCATAGAGTGTGACAATAATACGATTGCTTGCACATTGTAGGTATAGACATATCATGGCATTTGAATCCAAATCTGTTGGCCACTACGTCATTCTCCAGATGTGCTGGGCATACTTTGACTAGAACTTTTACTGATTTTTCTTTTGTTGCTCTATATTTCTGTAATTATTTCAGCAACCCATGTAGTCTTCTGACTTGGTGATCTAATGACACATGACACATATCTCCTAAGGGACGGGTGTCAAACTGCCGGCCCATGGGCTGGATGCATCATAGCAAAACTGCGCCCACCCCATTGCCGGCAATGGCAAAAAAGTTGTGATACATCACGACATGTCACGTGATGTTGCGAATTTGACACCCCTGTCCTAAGGTATTGAGGATGTTGACATCTCTATTATTCAGAATTTCAGTATACTCCTCCCATCTTTCTTTGACCTTCCTTGAATCAGTTATTTTCTGTGCATAGAGTCTTTTAGCATGCCAGCTGGAATTTGGAATCTCTGAGTTTGGAGATCTTTTAAAGTTTTTTTTTTCCATGTAGGTTTCCAATTTCAGTGTGTTTGCAGATGTTTGTCATAACACTGCTTTGGGTTTCTTCTGCCAGATCACTGAAATTGTTTGTGATAGTCTTTTCTGAAATCTTTGTTTTCTTTGGTTTTGGCTTTCTTTCACTTTCCACTGTTGTTCTGACATGTCTTGGTGTTTTATGTCTTGGTGTTTGGCAGTCTATTTTCACATTTATCCTTAACAATGTCATTGATTTCATTTCATAGTTTATCTGACTTCCTATCAAGGTTCAGGACTTCAAAGTGATTCCTGATGTTCTCCTTAAGAATGATATGTGGTCAAGATCATATTGTAAAAACTGCTGATTTCCCTATTTCATTTTAACTTAACGTGGAATTTGCATTTGAGCAGTTTTTGATCTGTTCCATAGTAAGACCTGGCCATGTCTTTGCTATTATAATGTTAACATTTCAATTTTGAAGCTTCTCAACTCCACAATGACTCTGAGTGAATGACAATTAAGAAAGAATTAAAAACAACACATATCAAAAGGAAAGGGAATACAACCAATCAAGTTGTTTCACATTTTTTTTAATAATGATGTAATTAAATTGATTTCTCTGCAATCCATCTGGCTGGATAGATAGATGATAGACAGACAGACAGACAGACAGACATTATTTTGGCTTAATTATGTTAGCAATAAAAAAGTGGTTTGCCAGAAATTATCCTGGATATCACTAATGGATTATTATCACATTAAAGGGTTGTCTATGATATCTAATTGATGTTATTCAGTTCTTGATTGCATTATGGCCAAATACTGTCCTTGCTATACCTTTCCTAACCATGAATTTTATTAAATGGTGTTCTTTTCTTACTGTAAGGTCCAATTCCAATTCATTTCAATTTGCTGATGCCTAATGTTTAGTTGACTTACTTCTTTTTTCATAATGATAAGCTTTCTTACATGCATGCTTCTTCCATTACATATTCTTTCTCTACATCTTTCTTTGTGGCTTTGGAATTTTTTTCCCACATGGCAACAACAGAACCTAGATAACTCAAAAGCTTTAATTTAGCTACCGTTAGTTTGAAAGATCCTCAGCTCTTCCTCAGTAACACGTTGAGTGCTATCTGACCTGAGACCCATCATCTGGCACTATATCATCAATCAGTTTATATTTTCCATCCATCACAAGAATGGTTTACAATTGTCTGTAATGATGCTTCTGCTACTCTCACCAAAGTGATCTTTCACCTCTAGCATTTTCCTATATCACTGCTACCCAGTATAGTGCTTTGATTGTTTAAATTGGTCAGGTAGGATGACCTTCATGCTTTTGGTAACATGGCACTGAAATCTGTGAATTTTTCAAATTTTCAATTATTTATTTATTTTGAAAATTGAGAACAGTTATATACATTACTCACAGAGAAAGATTTGGACTAATTCAGCACCCTATTAGAGAATAATGAGAGTAATGTACTCTTCCAATGATTCAATATTTCTTAGTATTTCAACTACATTTCATCTACATTTTCTTCAAGTTTCTCAATAATCACAAAACAACTTAAAACTGAAATGGATTGGTTTATATTTTGTATAAACATGAATGTCACAGTAATCAGGGAGCCAAGATATCCGAGTGTCAAGGTCTTATTCTGTATTTTCTAAAAAAAGTGAATTTGGTTTATCCATCTGGCTCATTGATAAACATTTTGAAATACTTATGGATTCATAATCTGATAAATACAATTCTGTGAACAGTGCACAAATTGTATTTAAATTTCTACAGAATAATTCTGCTGAATCAATATCAAGGATACTCTATAATATCAGCATTATTATATTATTAGCCTCCTTTAATGAAGCGGTATTTGTGGATTGGAGAGGTTGGGTTATATACATTTATTGTTAGATACAAAATCCAGAAAACAATGGATAATAATTTCAGCTCATCCTGAAAGTCACTATTTTCGAGAAGGAGAATTGTAAGGATTAGTTAGAATCAAAAGATTCAACATTCATCCTATGGATTCAATATAAACCAAGCATTAGCACTTGTTACTATTTCAATTGTAAATCATGCAAGTCAAATTTTTCACATCTGAATACAGATAGTCCTTGACTTACAGTACAACAGTTCATTTGGTGACTGTTTAAAGTTTCAATGGCACTGAAAAAGCTGACTTATGACTGTTTTTCACACTTATCACCATTGCAGCATCCCCATGATCACGTGATCAACATTCAGACACTTGACAACTGGCTCCTCTTTATGACGGTTGCAGTGCCCCAAGCTCAGGGGTAGGCAACCTCAGCTCTTTTATGACTCATGGACATCAAGTCCCAGAATTCCTGAGTCAGCTATGGGAGCTGAAGTCCATGAGTCATAAAAGAGCCGAGGTTGCCTACCCCTGCCCAAGCTCATGTGATCACTTTTTGTGTCTTCTGACAAGCAAAGTCAGTGGGGAAGTCAGATTCACTGAACAATTGTGTTACTAACTTCACAGCTACAGTGATTCACTTAACAACCATGGCAAGCAAGGTTGTAAAATGGGGCAAAATTCACTTAACAACTGTCTCGCTTAGCTTTAGAAATTTTGTGCTCAACTGTGGTCATAAGTTGAGGACTACCTGTATTTCCAAAGCAATCCTGCATATCACCTTTATATTTTTTTTAGCATTTTCTCTTTCCCACATCTACTGTATGACATAAAGACCTGTTGTACTAATAGTTTTCCCATTTGCATTCTTTCATAGCACCCTTTAACGTTTCCAGTTATCTTTTACTTTCTTTAGTTCTAAAATACTTCCAGCATGATATGATCTATATTCTTGGCCTGCAACTCAATTCCATCCAATCATTGCTCAATCTGAACTAATCAATAGGTAAAAGCAAAAAGTGCTAGCCAATCCGTACTCATTCTCTCTGATTCAATCTAGCCAATTCCTTAGTTACCATATCCAATGTTTCCAGCCCTTTACAAGTTAATAAACTTTGCTTCACTTTCACAAAAGAAGTGAATAAGTTTTCAGTGTCCTCATTCCATCCCCCAAAAGCTATTTATGCATTTGCTCACATTTATTAGTATTCATTGATCCAGTAGTTTGCAAAAACATCTTCCTGACAGTGTGCAAAGACTGTTCATTTTTAAATTGAAAAAAAAAGTGCCCTGAGAAACATAAAAGCTTTTGCTTTACCATGGCCTCAAGAACTGTATTGCAGGACTGTGAAGTAACTCCCTATAAGAGGAGCATGTCATTAAAATTGCTCTGGAGGACTTTTTCAAACAGCAATGATCACAGAACCTATTAATAAAGTGGGATAAACACAAATTTAAGTCGAAGCTTAGAGGCATTCAGGCTGTACTTCCAATAGAAAAGCATACCTCTCCTGGGGGTGGGGGACACGACAGAATGTTCCAGAAGACACCAGAACATTTCATTACAGAGTCAGGGGAGTTTGCATATGCCTAAATGAATGTCTTTAAGCACAAAATGAAATCACTTAACCAATCTCGGAAGCAAGTTTTAAAAAGAAAAATGCAAACTATTTTTTCAGGCATTGTCAAGGAAATTGAGTTTTTTATAAATTGTCCTAATACGAGTGATGATTTCAGAAGCATCCCCTGAGAGTGGTGACAGCAATTCAAGGGGGCAAGTGGCAAATGTGGTAGCATGACATTACAATGCAAGCTTCGTGCCTGTTCTGTGGACACTGTGACATTACACATACATATGAAAAAAAAAGCAGCAACGCTGTTTTGATCATTTGGATGAAAGCCTTCAGTCCTGGACTTCCCAAGAGAAAAAGGGTTATCATGGGGGATGGGGGTGGTTCTCATTAAAAAAAGATTATACAGGTAAGTTGCTTTAATTACTTAATTACTTAAGACCCTAATTCAGCCTGGCAAGTACAGTCATAGGTCGTGACAGTCATAGAGCAGGTCATCATGTGTCTGACTGATTTTATGACCTCCTCTTGCAGCAATTGTTAAATGAACATGGAAGTTAAGCAAACGCCACAGTCATTAAGTAAACACCATGGTTTGCTATGACTGGAAATCAGCAAAAACACTATAAATTGCAGACACATGACCAAATAAAATAAAATAAAATAAAATAAAATAAAATAAAATAAAATAAAATAAAATAAAATAAAATAATAAAATAAAATAAAATAAAATAAAATAAAATAAAATAAAA
>NW_015386536.1:289667-314945 GCF_001527695.2 Protobothrops mucrosquamatus
ATAAAATAAAATAAAATAAAATAAAATAAAATAAAATAAAATAAAATAATAAAATAAAATAAAATAAAATAAAATAAAATAAATAGGATGCTGCAAAGGCCATAAGTGTGGTCATCTGACAGTGGGGAAGCAGCCATCAGAACTTCAAAACCATGTTGTAAGTAGCGAATGGTTGCTAAGTGACCAGTCATAAATTGAGGACTCCCTGTATAAACCTACACTGGATTATAAATATCATGAATAAGATCTTTGATAGATTTTGCTGCATCGACCAGGATGCATACTACCACTTTATTTAGGACTATTGTCTATTGTTTTTCTGTCTCCTGGCTAAGCAATCCTGCCTATTTTCACCATCCCTTATTCTCTTCCCTTTTTCTTGGTTCCATGGGCATGTCATATATATTTCAGAAAATCAACAGCAATAAATGAGAATATTTGCTTCTATAAACTTTGTGTTGACAGTAGAAGATTTCACCTCCCAAAGAATAGGTTGCCTATAGAAAAAAAAAGTCTTCGTGAGAATGATTAAAGCCATTGATTAAAGCAATTGATTAACATTCCGCAATTCTGCTTCTCTCTTCATGGATTTTTTATTTGCCCCAAATTTAGGTAAAGAGAAAGAAGTCATTATAAAAACTGACTTATCTTTGACTGTTATTGTTATTATAAAGAGACAGAAAAAAAGCTGTATTAGAGAGATGATGATAGCATTGCTTGGACTTTTGCTTTTCGATATTTGGTCAGAGAGGAAAGGTGCAAAATGTAAATTTAGGTCTTGCATTTCAGTTTTGCAATTCTGATGGTATAGATGCCAGTCATTGATTTTGACATTGATATTCCCCTAGACCAGGGGTTCCCACCAGGGGTGCGAGACTATATTCCAGGGGGTGTGAAAACTTGGGTTTTCAAAATTATAGTATATATGCATAATTCGTTGCCGTTATTTTGAACTTTTATAAGGGGGTGTGAGAATATATCAGAAGTATTCTAGGGGTGCAGTGTATAGAAAAGATTGGGAACCACTGCCCTATACCAGGGGTAGGCAACCTTGGCTCTCTTATGACTCGTGGACTTCAACTCCCAGAATTCCTGAGCCAGCATGGCTTTCAAGAACAGGGTAAGTCAGTCTTATTAGAAAAGTTGTATTTAGATCTGAAAACCACTACACTCCTTAAATAATACATATAATAGTCAGATAGTCCAAATCTGACCTTGTTTTTCCTGCCTGTGTATCTTACCAGACTAAAAACAACTCAGTTCCAGTGATTAACATCTGTACATTTTTATTGTAATGAATATATCTGATCTCAGGCTCTTTATCCAACCTTAAGGTTTCTAGTCTCCACAATGGCCCTTATAAATCGCTTCTGTGTGGTTGTTAGGTGCCATGAAATGAAACACATTTAGGAACTACCTTTCCATCTTTCAGAGGAAGCTAAGTTGGCTCTTGGGGTTTTGTTTGTTTGTTTGTTTGTTTGTTGTTGTTGTTGTTGTAAATGGAGAGAGACCCTTTTGTCCAGGGAAAAGCAATTTTGCCTCCAATCTGTCCTAAGCTCTTGCTTTGGATCTTTCTTCAATCTTAATGTTTAATAATCTTTTATGAGTGGTTGCACCACATTGTAGCATGCCTTAAATGAAGCTGTAAACATGAATTACTAGAGCATGGTTCCCTAGCATCAGCAAAATTAATAGCAAGGACTGAAACATCTATCTTTCCAGTTAAGTATAAGAATGCAGTGTAATGGCCTAGAGTATTGGATGAGAAAGGCGTATAAACTTGAGAAGAATTAAAAAAAATCTATTTCTCTGGAGCACCAGGCACCAGTATTTTTTGCGATGCCTTTTTTTTTTTTTTTTGCTGATTATAACTTTTTGAAAGGCGACTTTCCCTTCTCTGACTAACTCTGCTCAATTACTGATAAACAACAAACGTTCATCCTATCCTATAAATGTGGTCAGTGGCAATTGCTTTTTTGTTTGTTGTCATCTGAATAACATTCTGCTTTCATGCATAAAAAGTAAACAAAGGTACCCAGGAGTTGATAGCAGGGCCATCACTTACCATTGGGATTCTTCTGACATTTACAGACCATTTAAACTTTGTTCTTCGGGTTTATAACATCAGCCTCAGCACAATCTTTGTAGTGCATCGTTGCCTTCAGTGTGGCTATAATGGAACTCACATGAATAACTAGCAGCAAATTAGAATTTCCTATTTATGATTTATCGATGTGCCAGCTGTAAATATTAAAAGGGGTAAAAAAAACCCTCTCTCTCTACATTAAACTGCTCCTAAACTATGGCAAAATGTCAAGGTGACTCTTTTTTAAAAGCAAAATATTTCTCTGTGAACCATAAGGCAATGATTTGGGTTGTTGTCTATTAAAAACCAACCTTTTCATTTATGATATGCAGGATTTATCTGGTATTTAATTCTAAGGATGCTAAAACCTGTTGTTTTGGGGAAAAATAGTGGTTATGGAAGCAAAACAATATTTCAAGGCTCTGTATGTTTTACATGATTTAAGCTTTCAGCCTATTTACAATCAAAAGGAAGAAAAAGTCTATGTTTAACTATTTGAAATAAATCTAGCACTCGGGAACGGTATACACTCATATTCTCTTTGTTAAGAACAGATGCAGTGATTGCCTGTCAGTGTTGTACATTTTTCATTGTAAAATTGTTGGGCAGTGATTATGCTACTTTGGCAGCACAGTTTTTAATGCAGTGAATATTTTCTCTTTATTGTTATTTAATGTTTGGTGTGATTCTTCTGTTTTTGGCTTAGGAAATACATTTCTAGGTGGTAGTCAGATTGGGCAAGGGTATGCAAATGAAGAAACATGCATGATAAAGTCCTCATGCAAATATTATGGCATATATTCTTGGGCTAGGTATTTGGATGCAAAAACATGATTATGGCATTTACAAAATGCCATTACTGTGAACGTGTTGTTTTGGAATTATTAAAGTTTGTGTTGGAGGCTATTTTTTCCAGGGTTGACAGCATTGGATTTAGACTGATGACAGCTGATGATTTGCAACAAAAAAACCTTTTTTATTGTCATAATCAGCCAGTTACTGTCTCCTCTAGGATGGTGCATCCCATTCTTCCTTCCACTAAACATAGATAATGGTGCAATGGCAAAACTCTCCTAGGGACTCTTGAAATCTCCTTCTCCAGACACTGATGAATTACTCTCCAGAAAGACAACATGCATGGTAGTTTCACCTCTAGATCTAAGAGCAAAAGCAAAAATACTTAATGAAAGTATTGGGGCAATGTTGGATACGCTTGAAATTTGCTTTGCCCTAGAAGTTAATAACTGTGTACAAATATTCTGCCTACAACAGAATTGATACATCCTTTATGAATATATCAACTGGACACCAAAATTAGCATTAGTTGGACTTCTGAACATCTTTGAGAATTATTCTAAACTGATAAGGGTTTGTTAGGTTACATAAAAGGATTCACTTTTCTACCCAGTTTACCACAGGGACTAGCCACCTGCTTCTTGGATGCCAACAAGCAGGATCAGAAGCTTATAGCACAAATCTTAGAAAGAGACACTTCGTTTTAATGAAGGTTTGAATCAAAGGAAGTGGCCTTTTGTTCTACACAGCAGTAGGGCCGTGCTGATTTGCATGGTGGGGGATGTAGGCAAAATGATTGAAAATGTTAAGGCAGCAGCAAAGCATTGAACAGAACATGTCAGCTCCACAATGCCAAGAGCTGAACCAACGTGAAGCATGTCCATTTCACAATGACCTAAAATACATTTGTACACTCCCCCTTTTTCTTCTATGACAGCATTGGTTCAGGGCTATGATGATGCCAAAAATAATGAAATGTGTATTGTGGTATCATAAGATAAACATTCTTTTTTACTTTTGTAGCGCTACCTCTTCAGAGGCCGCCAATGCCCAGGCCCTCCCGGCCACAACCCCCCTTGTCCAGCCTTGCGGTAATGTTCTTTAGAGATCGGTGAGATGTCTTACAACCGGAACCCAGGCAGCATTGATGGGTGGCAGGCTCTTCTTGCTGAAGCAGGACTTTCAGGCACGAACTTAACCGGTCACAATGGTTGANAACAACAGTAGGCAGCAACAGTTGGCACCACCAGTCTCTCTCCTTTCCTGGTGCTTCTTCTCTAGAATTCCTCCTCAGGTCTCAGGATTCAAAAACCACCCCCCTCCCTTCTTCTTTATTGTTAAAACCCGAGGCTAGAAACCCCAGCCAACTCCCTTTCTCCACACTCTCGCTTGCCTCCGTTTCAGATATCCTCCCATGGAGGAAGCAATAAAACTTCACTCTACCTAGCCTCTATTTAAAATACCCTTGATAGAAAAATAAAATAAGCTTCCAGACCTTCTCTTCTCAACTCCAACCAACCCAGGCCTTCTCCTTTCCTTTCCTTTTCTATCCTTCCTCCTTCCACTCACGCCAGCCACACCCAAAGCCAACTGCAGCTGTCCCAATCTTTTCCTTCCCAGTCAAGCTCCTGCCAGCACTCTCAGGCAGTCCCCGCTACACTTTCATCACAACATTGCACACTAGTACGGGAGGGGGGACAATTACCCCAATCCAATGGACATTTCATCTCTTACCCACAGATGTCTGTCTTCAATAATTAATAGTATTAGCATTAGATCCTCCCATGCTATGTAGCACTTCAGGGTAGCAATAATTAATAGTGAGAAAGTTATTTCTAGCTATCTTAACTAAGAGCCATTGATTGCATTCCCCGCCTGGATTACCCTTCTGTTTTAAGTATTATGCACATAGTGGTATGTACATCTGTGTATGTGTGTGTGAGAGAGAGAGAGAGAGAGAGAGAAAGAGAGAGAGTCTCCTCCTCCTCCTCCTCCTCCTCCTCCTTCTTCTCCTCTTTTCTATTCAGATTCTGCTCTGCAGGAATGAACCAAGTGGCATTCCATACCTTTTCAAATAAAAACAGAGAGCAATTTATTCAGAGATATGTAGACCTCTCTTGTGTGGATAACCAAAATGTGATATCAGAGTCCACTGTACTCAGGGACATCCCTTCATGCACCTTATGTCTGGGCAAAGCTTTATAAATTTGTTTCCAGAAAAAAACACCAAATTATTGTGCTTCACTAAGAAATGTAGCATTGATAGTCTCTGCGTTATTATTTTATGTCATGGCATGCATGCATGAGTTCAAAACTGGACTGAGCTAAGATCCCTGCAAAATCACAATTGATCAGAGCCCACTGTGTTGTTGATATGATCCTAATGAGCTTCAGTGCTGTGATTTACAAGTCTAAAAAAGAAGCCTATTTTATAGTTCAGAGACAGAGAATGCTTTGTGTTCCTTTTCTTTCTTTTTTCACAATTGCATAATACCTGGTAGCAATATAGAAAGCACTTACTTTCCCCAGACGTCGGATAAACCTACAGTTTTTAATGCTTTTATAAGGAAGGGCAAGTGGACCAAATGGGGGTGAACTATGGCTGTTCACTAAGAGGAGAACATCTATTATTACAACTTTTAATACCCCATTGATTTAAACTTGACATTATAAAGAAGACTTAGCAGTTGTTAAAAAATTTGTTAACATACTCATGAAGGTAATGGCTGAATTATTATTCATTTTAAGCAAAAAGGTTACCATAGTCCCACATTGCTGTTGAAATCCCTTTAACATCATGTAAAATATAATTGATGGTTTCTGCTGTAAAAGAAGTTGGTATAAAAGGTTCATAACTATAAAAGTCTGATTTTCAAACATAAGGTTCTAATTTAGATTCCAGCCTTTATGTATACTGGAACCAATTACTGATCATCAATATCTTTAATGTTAAGTATTTCTCTTATTACAATCAGTAATAACTTATACAATTAGATTTTACTGATACTAAAAATAACATGGTATTTCAAAATAAGTAAATTATTCGTATCACGTCTGTTTCACAGATAAAATGCTCAGATTTCCTTACGGTATATATAAACTTTTTCTCCTGTAAGGTGGCTTTCTTCAAGAAATTCAAATAAAATGGTGTTATCCATACAGCAACTGCACAAAAGTAGGCATAATAAAAGAGATCTTTAGATAAAACCCGTAATAGCTTATATAAGGCTTATATAAGAAAGGAATCTGTAGTTAGGACCCATGAATGCCGAAGCACCCGAGATTCTTCTACATCAGTAGAAGAGACTATACATAGCTCATGGTTGAACTGAGGAGTTCTTGATGTTCTCTGAGCTTGGTTGTTTGCTTGCAGACATTTCATTACCCAACTAGGTAACATCATTAGTGCATGTGTAGGGTTTGCTCCCTGTTTATATACAGTAGCTTACACTTCCAGTGTTGGTGGGGTTGTGGCTTTCTCACCCTCCTCAGGCCCACAGCCCCACCCCTACCATAACTTACATTTTAAATTGATCTCTTTTAGTGCACACAACATAGGTTGAAAAAAGTCAAGGCATCGATTCTGTGGTCCCACTTTCTATCCTGATATCCCTTCCTCTTTATGGAAATCCCTGAATCAAAGTTTTGTCAAGCACTCTGACATAATGTGGTTTGTTTCAAATTTCACCAGAGAGAAGAACTTGTGTTTTGGTTTTCAAATCAAGTTACTTCCATCTTGGTTTTGCAAACACTTCAAATGTTCTTTAGAATATGATTTTATTTTCTTCTCTAGTCAGTGAAGAAAGACAATAGAGACTAAAAAGAAAAATCAGGCATGAAAATTAATTACTTAGCTACTTGTAATTGTTTGTTCAGTGCATCTGACTGGCAACACAAAAACGACTCTCATTTGTATTTTTTCAAAACTCTGCCTCTACAAAGAGAAGAAAAAACAATTTTGTGAATGTGGCCTTCTGGGATGAATATCTTTTTCAGAATGATTATGATAGATGGCAAGAAAAGAGGATGAGGAAGTTGATCACCAGGCTCTTTTATTCCTCACTGTTTAATCTACCACTCGTAGAAGGTTTTGCTTACTTTGAAATGACATGATTGACAAAGGTAATCAAAAAAGATAAAAACATGTTTGCTCATTGTCTATTTTCAGGAAGCAAGTGAGAGACAAAATTGTCTGGGAATGAAATTACTAGCAGTGAATAAATATTGTTCCTCCAAAGCCAAATAGAATCCATTTGGCAACCACTGACTTTGAGATGAAAACACAATGGAAACTAGACTTGTGGTCATTGAATTCCAACTGTTACCTACACAAACACATACAAAAATGTTTCTTGAGTCCAAATAAACAGAAATAACAAAGTTGTAACTGATGAATTTTCTATTTTGTGAAATGATCAAGGATTTCTGATTTTTGTTCTTGCTCTCCAAGACCATGATGATGTTGGTGTTGTTTATGATGGTGGTGGTGGTGGTGATTTTTATCATCCCTGTATTATTTTTATAAAGGTGGCAAACTTATCTAATACTCCTTCCTCCTCCTCTTTTTTATACCTAAAAACAACAATGGAGTGAATTGGGCTGAGAGAGAGAGTGTCTGGCCCAAAATCCCCCAACTAGCTTTCATGTCTAATGGAGCCTAAGAACGCTGAGGGGGAGTTATTAAGAAATGATTTCATATAGCATAGTATATATACAGTTTATATTTTTGTTCTAAAATGACTGGTAGACTTATAATTATCCTTTAACTTATTTTATATACTGCATTCTCCCAGAAGAATGTTGGCAGGTGGGGGAATGAACTGAGATTGTCTAATGCTGATTAAAAAGAAGAAGTGTTCTCATATTTTGTTTTGTCTTATGTTGGCTAGTAAGAGAAGCAAACATAGATTTAGTAAAACTATTAACGTAATATTCCTTAAAATGTTAACAAGCATGAGAAAATATGTTTTGAACAGAAGTCCACATATTAACCATGTTGCTTGAAAGCAGTGTTTGCCCCTTTACTGGGAAAAAATATCTAATCCAAATGTTAACAAACAGTAGATATCAACAGCCTATTTCTGCAAATAGGGTATAGGTTTTTCTTCTGTGTTAGATAACAATTCTTTTATTAGCCTCTTTTCCTGAAAAAAAAGTTCTTGATCTTTTAGTAGATTCCAAATACTGTATCCTAGCAACTATGCAGTGTTATTACATAGCAATAGATCCATACTGACAATTTGTTAACTTTAGCCCCAAACATTCCATTTATAGAAATATACTTACTTTAGTGATCTTTGTCATTAATCTCCTAGGATTAATCTCCTCTTTACTTCTTCACTGCATTTTTTCCTTTATCTATTCTTGAGATCAAGGAGTGGTGATGGAAATAACTATCACAGGGGTCTTCAAACTTGGCCCTTTTATGACTTATGGACTTCAAGACCCAGAATTCCTCAGCAAGGCACGCTGGTTGAGGAATTCTGGGAGCGGAAGTCCACAAGTCATAAAAGGGCCAAGTATGAAGACCCCTGAACTAGCACCTTCATTTCTTTGCCATCAACTGTAAGGTCACAGAATATGCTTGTTAACATTACCTTTGTCCTAATAATTAATGTTAACCCAGGCTTTTCACTCTTAATTTTTACATCTATAATAAGGTCTTCAAAGTCTGTTTTCCTTTTGGCTAACAAACGGGCATTGTCTGCTTATCTCAACCAGTTGGTAGCTCAGCCTTCTGTTTTGATTCCAGCTGTCATCTCTTCCAGTGCTACCATTCTTATAACATATTATATACAGACATATAATCTTCATTTTGCTTCACTCTTTTTCAACTATTTTTCTTCCTTAGTCTCCAAGATCACAGTAGCTTCTTGTTTACTTTAGAGTTGTTTTTTAAAAAAGACAACACTTCTCTTGCTCTTTTTATATTTGTTAACTGTCCTAATTAAAAAAAAACTTTTCTTGAACTTGCTTTTTTGAGGTTGAAAGTTTGCAGTCAGTCATCATATTTCTTTTTTGTTGCCCAAGTCTTTCATCTCCTCTCTTTCCCTAGTTATCAAGGTAGCTTTTTCTGAAAACCACATGGATCCTTTCCTCTGAAAATTTGGAAATATTTCTCCTGCTTTGATTTTCACAATGTCACTTATTACTTTCCCCAGCTCTTCAGCTTCCCTTTCACATAAGATAAATGTACTGAATCAATTCATAGCATTGATCTTATATTCTGATTGTATGTCTTCCAGGTCAAATCTTGCTGCACACCTACTGTCTTTAATTATCTAAGTTTATATATTTGACACCAATAATTTATGGTCTGCTCCACAATCTGTTCCAATAACTCTGCTAGCTGACTGAATTGAACTTCTTCATCTTCTCTTTCTTATTATTGTATGTGGTTGATTTGATACTGATCTTTTGTGTCTGGTAATGTTCATGCATAGGATCTGCATTTATCTTGCTTAAGGCATGTGTTGGCAATACTCCAATAATTTTGTTATACTTCCCAAACAATTTGTTGTTGATGAAGCTTTGTTGCACTGCATTATACTATGACAAGCTAATTAAATGATCAGATTTCTGCAGAGATATGGATCCTGGATAATAAATGTGATTTGGAACACACATAGAGGTGCATATAACAATTACTAGGGACACATTATAACAGATGCATTTTCTTAGTTTCATGCAGCTGACATGTGATTCTTGAGAAAGATGTATTTGGTTTAAGGTGTTCCTGACAGGTGCAACATGCACAGTAATTCACATGCTAAACTACATTGGTCTTTTGATTCTGCTTTACTAATCATTTTGTACAGTTAAAGGTCTTTATCTTGTTATTATTCTTGAATTGTTAATAACATAGCCAAGAAATGAAATCAGAAGTCTTTTAGCCAACTCAAGTTTCATTACAAACAATGCCATTGTTTGCACAGCATATTAACTTATGGTCTAATAAGCTGAGTTTTCTGAATTAGCCTAACTGCTTGCATTTGGAGAACACAATTAAACCCAACACAATTAAACCATATTGGCTAGATTCATCTATTTCACTGAGCCCTAAACTAGCCAATCACAATTTAGCCTAGTATCCCAAAATATTTATTTCCAAAATATATCAACACTAAAAGATTTAAAATATAGAAAAGTAGGTTTCAAAGAATTGATAACTGTTGATAATAATTTGACATTCTGGATCATGATTCCTATAAGTGCATTTTTTTTGCTTTTGATATAATTTAATAGTATTTGTCATTGTGAAAGTTATTCTGAAACAACTCAGAAATAAAGGGGACAATATATAATTTCTATTTTTAATCAGTTCTCTTCTTGCACTGTTTCCAAATTTTTTGTTTATCATTTTAATTTTATTCTAAAAGAAAATTGCATATTAAAAAGATAATCTTGGGACATTAACAGCATATTGGTCCAATTAAACAGTAAATTTGTTTTCCCAATAGGTAGGTTGAAGACAAAACAGTAAAGCTACAAGCTCATTAATAGTAATGTTTTAGTTCCGTTTTTTTTAGTTCTCTGTGTTCAAAATCTCTGTATGAAGTGTCCTTGATTTAATTAAATAAGGAATCTGAGTTGCAAATTAGATGTAATGTGCCCTAATTCAAGCAAAGAAGCAGTGCACCATATCTCATTTTTAACTGCACAATTGAACCCCTCCTTTTTTTTTGCATGCAACTTTAATTCCATATCAGAGTGTTTCCTAGTAATGGTGATATTTACCATTAATGGTTCTTTTTTTGCCATGGAACAATTGAGAGTTTGATGAAGCCTGCAGTTTCCTTCTTAAGAAAAGTATTTAAGGCATAAAATAAAATAATGAAAATAAAAATATGTTTTGTTTTCCCATCTATTTTCACAGACCACATGTGTTCCATGGATCCCAGGTTAAGAACCCCTGGTTTAAGATGGTTTCTGTAAAGTCTTCCATGTGTAAGTCTGTTACCCATCTGCAGGCATTATGGATAAATTTTCAAGTTTTTTCTATTGTGCTCCATTAGTTTCAAATTTTCCCATAATGCAATGTAACATTCTGGCCTCAGCACTTAAAAAAGGTCTTCAAGCATTCTGCAAGGATATTTGGGTTAGAGACATCTTACTTTCGGAGGAGGCTACTCTGTAGAGCAAGAGACAGGATAGAGAAAGCACATATTCTGGTTCCAGCAATGTAACACTGTTTCCCAGAAGGAATCTAGAGTATGCCTATTCTGCCAGATTTGGTAGGATGGATAGAATCCATTGGAAACAAGCAATTGTACAAGCAATTGGTCCTGGATCACAGATGACAACCTGCATCTTGAACTGCATCTGGAAACCTACTGGAAGCCGGATGCAGCTTACAAAGCAGTGTAGCTATATGTGCTTACTATGTATCCAGTGGGCCACTGCATTCTATAACAGTTACAGCTCCAAAATATTTTGGAAAAGGGCCCCATGTAGAGCCCATTGCAATACTGTAACTGGGAGGTTATTAAGGTGTGAATGTTTCAAAAGTGATAAATATGTAAAATCCAAAAACTGCATTTTCATGGGTTTTTTTTTTTTTAAAAAAGTAATAGGACTTTCTTGAAAATTGCATAATTAAAAATTATATGTTTCACTGTTTTGTTATTGAATAACTGCTAATATAATGTGAATTTTCTTTTTTTAATGAGATTCTAAATCATGGCCAGTATGATGTACTGCTTAAAGGCACTGTGTTAGAAACCAGGAAACTGAGTTCTAGAATTAGCCCCACCAACTAATTTTTTAGCCCCACTAACTAATTTTTCACAACTTGGATTTAGCCCAAAAAATGATCTGCATTTGTACACAAGAATTAGTGTGGTATTCACAGATTGTGCAGTTAGATCAAAACTAAATCTGGTTAGTCTCATCTTATGTATATGTTAAAGATCATTTTTGAGTGCTTTGATAAGTGATTCTTTTGTAAATGTTCACATGATTACATTGAAAGAGGAGGCTATAATATCAACCTAAATATCTTAGACTATGCAAGGCTTCTTTTTATTTATTCTAATTAAATCATTACATTGGGAGGGAATCTTTCACCACAGTGCTTCTACACCTATTCCAATAAGACTGCAGTCAGTAACTCATTTATTGGGATGACAATCTCACTGTATTCTATTGGATTTCTAGACAGATAAGTGTAGATTTTTACCATGATTGTATTTCAAAAGAACTAGTGACAATACCAAAGGCTGTATTCACTAGCAGCTGAGAAAGTCCTGAGCTGTAGCAATGTGCATCAGATTTAGTCAAATTTCAGGTCCTGAGCCAATCCTGGCTGCTTTGGACTGATTTCTATGAGTTCATAAAACAATTCTGGAATTCTTTCCAGGTGAACAAAAAACAAAAGAAAAGTCTGCCCAAAATGTATACACAGAAAACAACATGGTGACTAGGGACATTATCTAAGTGATAATGATATTTCCAAGATACAGGGAGCAAATAATCAGAATTCCCTGTTCATCATACCTTGGGAAGCCACCTGTTGCTCCTATCATGCAGGCTTTCTCCTTTTTGGGATTGGGATTTCACAAGTGCATCTTTGCTTTGTGTTGTTGTGGACAGATTATTAATAGCTATTTTTTTTCATCCCAAAAGAAAACTATGAAAGCATCTTAGTCATCCTTCTAAGATCAGGTGATTTTTACTGAAGAAATATTTTTACTCAAAGGCAGTGTGACTATTTCTAAAGCAACATTGATATTATTTATTTATTATTTAGATATAAATCTAAATAATAAATAAATAAATAAATATAAATGATGAACAAGATATTTTTGACTGATGTAAAAAAATGCTCCAAGTTCAAGAGATGAATTAAAATATCAAAAATTAGAAAGAGGGATTGTGTGCAATCCCTTTCTTGAAGTTCTTCTAGCAACTATTTACATGTTTCTATTACTAATCGGGGGTGGGTGGGTGATGGTTCAGCAGTTAAGAAGCTGAGCTTGTAAGTTGGAAAGTTGACAGCTCAGCTTTGAGACCCAAGCACCATGCAATGGGATGAAATCCTGTTACTCACACCAGCTCTTGCCCAACTAGCAATTTGAGAGCCTGAAAATGTGAAAAGATAAATAGGTACCACTTTGGTGGGAAGGTAATAGCGTTTTGTGTTTCACCACATGTTCTGAGCTGTAGTGTGATGTCATGTTGACCAAATGACTGTGGAATTGTCTTTGGACAACACTGGCTCCCTTGGCTAAGAAACAGAAATGAGCACCAGCTCCTAAAGTCAGACACAACTGGATAAGGGAAAACTTTACCTTTTTTTAAATTACTAAACCACATAGAAAAAAGGCAGGAAAACATCCTAACTGCTTTATTATAATCTGAATTATTTTATACAAATGTATATATTGATAGGCAATACAACATGTCATCTATACATTAGAATCTATTTTAATTATAAACAAAATAAAAACAATGAAAATGTATGATTAACCATCACCTTGAACCCAATTAAATGCTGTATTTTATGTAACTAATAAATATGCAAATGATGGCATTATTATGTAAATTGCTCCATTCAAATGCTAAGTTAAGGAAGAAAGATATAAACAATTTCAGTTAAAAATTACAGTTGCCTGAAGATTGTACTTTGTAAGAAGGGATTACTTTACAGCCTACAAAATGTTGAGAAATTGTTATTTCTTCATTACACTGAACTTCACACATATTCCATCAATTATGAATCAATCACTAGATCAAGGGTGTCAATCTGCCGGCCCACAGGCTGGTTGCATCATATGGATGCCGCACCCACCCCAGCTCTGGCAATGCCAAAAAAGTCACGATACATCGTGACACGTCACATGAAGTGGTGAGTTTGACATCCATGCATTAGATTGTATTAAAAAGCAGGACAGGTAAGAACTTGCTTTTGAAACTATCTCAGTTTCAATATTTAAGCTTGTTTGGTATAATTTGGGCTGTTTGCTGGACAACATGGAAGTTGATGCTTTATCCTTCTTGCTAATCTCATCTGGAAAAGTCAGGGGTGGGGGGAGGAGAAGAGAGATTGTGATGAAACCTTGAAGGAAACCATCTGAAATATGTCAGGGCTCTAAAAGATCTACTACTCTGCTATTTACGTCGAATTTTGCCAAAAAATAAAAATAAAGCCGCCTCAGGTGTTTTGGTTCTTCTCCATTATAACCTTTTATTTTTTTCCCCAAATTGAATTATGAAAGTGGCTCAAATCAAGTCATTTTGCCTTTTAAATCTTGGATTATAAACCTGAATGTAATCATACTCTCCTTGAATTTGGATGGAAAGACTGATTTGCATAGAGCTCTTTGATTTTCAAGTTACAAACAAAGGAGAAATGTACACTTCAAATAGTTTTACAGTCTAAGTTCATATATTGAAGTTGGGTGCATATTTCTTCATATATAGAAGAGAAAAATAAAATCAATGAAGCAGAAGTTAATTATGACTAATTTAAACCCATCTGATTTCAATGTGCGTCTACTTCAACTAGGAAATATGGATCCAGTATATTGCTTAGGAATGGAATTGTTGCCATGAGAAATGGTTCCTCTAAACAAGTTTACATTATTCAAATGCTTGTTGGGACGTCAAGGCAGAAATTTTATTTGCAAATGGATGAGGATTTCTATCAATAACTTGGCAGGGAAACCTGAAGGTGCTCTTTTCAATTACAATTAACTGTGTAATAAGGTATTTCATTCCCAGTCTTCATTCAAAGAAAGGTAATGACAGCACTTCTAGAAAACAATAATGGGCTTGCAAATGTAAATAGCCTTCTTTGCAGCTAAATATTTGACTGCAGTCTGAAGGGATTCATGTATATTTTCAAGGAGAAGAAAGGACTGATTGGAAAGGAGCAATTGCAAGTTGATCAAGACAAACTGTAACATAGGTTGGATCAAATGGGAGAAATAAGCTCAATTTGTATTGAGACTGAGCAATAAGAATAATTTTTTTCTTTAAAAGAAGGTAAAAAAAAATAAACAGCCAATAGGAACTGAAAAAAGAATTAATCGGAATAATTCAAAAGTTATTTCTTTATATAATGTCTATCAGTGTTTCTAAACCTTGTCAAATTTGAGATATCTGAATTTCAACAACTCCCAAAATTCCCCAGGCAGCATGCAACTGACTCTGGAAGCCTTACAAGATTAAAAAAACACAACCCCAACAGCAACTCCTGGCACCCAAGGAAGCCACTGACCCTATTCACCACAAACAACAGCAGACCCCATCCACCCCTGACCCAAATGCCTAGGGGGGGGGATAGCCAGGTCTTCAATGTTTTTTAATAGGGTTGAGAACAGAGAAAATCTAAACTACTCTATATTTAAAAATAAAGAAATTGAGAAACAATTGATTTCTCCCCGTCAAACATTTCACCTAAGAAGGATTCTTAACATTATCCTCTCCCATGTGACCAGTTTTGAGACATACTTATTCCAAAAGGAAATCCATGACCCCTCTGCATCAGTGATAAAATAATCTAATTTAGCATATTATTTACTTAAAAAAAATTCAATAAATGCAATTAGAGAGAAAAGAATGGGTTCTCTTGGCTTAAATATTTAACACAATCTATGAAGGAATAACTTTATTGAGTGGTTTGCACAAAGAATCTAAAGATAGCTGACAGCCAGTAAATAAGCTGCTAGATGAACAGTGCACTGATTTACAATTTTGTAGAATAGGCTGGATCTTTGCTTCTGTGCACAGAGAGAGGACCTGACCTTAGAAACCATCTCCCATAACCTACAAACACTTCACTACAAGCCTGGAGAGAAGCAAGGAGATTCTTTGTTTACACTTAGTTCCTCTTCATGATTCTCCGTAGAGTAAAATGCAGTGATATTATCTGACTTTATCCATTACCAAGTCCTTCTCAAGACAATACACTAATGCAGCCTTCCAATGGGTTTATGTGGCAGATTGGACCTTGCTGAGAAAAGTTAGTGTGCTCTGGGGGGGGGAGGGTGTTTCTTCTTTGTTTTTGGTTTTTTTTATTCCTACAGAATAACCATTAGGTTGTTTCAATAGTTCATTAATGGCATTCTAACATAGCTTTGAACCTCTGCTATTTTCCTGTTTTTGTCCTCTTTCCCTCTTTCATACTTTTTTTCTTTTCTTTCTTCCTCCATAAAGAAAAATAACAGCAGTCCACGACATCATGCTGGCCATGTGACCACAGAAATGTGGTGGTTCAGTGCTGGTTCAATGGCCTTGAAATAAAGATGAGCATCCCCTCCCTATAGCAATGACTAGCAAACTAAAATCCATAGGGTCTCCTTTACCTTTTTTTTTCTTCCATAAAAAAAAAAGTTTTCTCCTCCTCTCTTCTGCATTTTCTAGGAAGTATCTAATTTTGTCTCCTTGGAACTCTTGTTTATTAGTTCATATATCCTGGTTCCCATGTCTTCTACATGTTCCACTAATCATTTGTTGAGGACATGTTTTTATAATGGAGTTTCACTGCCACTTGCCCACTGCTGAGATAGGGTAGAAACTGGTCCAAGTTGTTCTGCCTTGAAAATAAGGCTTGGGGGTCCAATTCAGTTTGTTATTTCCTATAACTTTACAGCTCAAGTTTCCATTACTTTTGAGACCTTCCCAGGCAGAATCTATCTGTCCAATAAATTCTGTCCAGAAGAGTCAGATTTGCTCCTTAGCTATGTGAATGAGATGGAAGTCCAAAAGCTGCCTTCATGGTCAAAAACCTTCCTGATCTGCAGCAGCCTGCCTATTAATATAGGTTTATTTGTCATCCTAAAAGAAGTTTAAAGCAATGTTCCTCCATTGTTAGTTTAGGAAGATGGTAATGTTTTAGACTCTTATACTGCTTCAGATTTGCTTTTTATTGTGCTGCTTAAAGCATTTATTTATTGTTATTAAAGGCATAATAAACGCCTACATAAGAAATAAATATGGAGGCTGACATTTTGTACTTTAATTATTATTACTTAACATAACTTTCAAAAGTTAGCAGGGAGCCTAGTGAGTCCCAAGGGAGATACCTATGAATATATGCCTATCTTTGTTTCTGGAAAAATAAATTTGCAAATGAGCTTTCCCCCATTGACTTTGCTTTTGTTGGAAACCAACTGGGAAGGTCATAAATGATCACATGACCCTGGGATGCTGTGATTGTCCTAAATACATGCAAGTTGCCAAGTGCCTGAATTTTGATCATGTGACCATGGAAATACTGTGACAATTGTAAGTGCAAGGACTGGACATAAATCACTTTTTTCAGTGCTGTTGTAATTTCAAGTGATCACTAAACAAATGGCTGTAAGTCAAGGACTATCTATAAAGTTTATTGCCTAAATAGGTGACTGTGCCATGCAGATTGTATGAAAATGCTAATGGCATTTGATCCTTGAGCAAAGAACACATCCTAATAGTGGAAATTGGAAGAAGAAGGAAACCAAGCCATAGCCTTCTGCATTTGCTGTTTAGGAATGTGAGTTTATTGCATATCAAGAAAACAAGAGTGAAACCGGAGTAGAAAAGAGCAAAACAAATTATGAAAATTCCTTGGTCAGTATTACCAAATGCTGCCAAGAGCAACAGCAGGTATGCAGTATATGTGTTTTTCTTCCCTGCAAGTTATTTTAGTTCTTCTCCTCCCCATCACAGCCACTAGCAATGATGATGATCATAAGAGGATAATATATTTGCTCCATCTAATTTCAGAGGGCAGCAACCTTCTAATGTCAATACATAAGAGGTGCTTAATCCAATTCATGGTTCATAAAACATAGTAAAAGTAGACCTTTAAATGTCAGTTGTAGTTTGAACCCCTGAAGAGAATAAAGTAGGAAAACACTAACACACAA
Source organism: Protobothrops mucrosquamatus (assembly GCF_001527695.2). NCBI lineage: Eukaryota > Metazoa > Chordata > Lepidosauria > Squamata > Viperidae > Protobothrops > Protobothrops mucrosquamatus. Next base: position 307,401 of record NW_015386536.1, read on the forward strand.
GGTAAATAAAAAGGAGTATGGAGTGCCAAATTGAATAACTTGGCAGAGCTGAACAGGAGTAGTAATCATGTCTTCTGCCGCTCTTTAATCATTGAAGTAGCTGTTAAATTAACAGAAGTAGCAAGAAAATGTTTTCAATGTTTCAAAAGTGCCCTTCCTTCCTTCCTTCCTTCCTTCCTTCCTTCCTTCCTTCCTTCCTTCCTTCCTTCCTTCCTTCCTTCCTTCCTTCCTTCCTTCCTTCCTAAAGAAAATGATCACCTGCATTCAGGAAAACAAGTATTGCATTTCCCTTTTGAGTCAGTTTAGCTTGTTGGTGAATATTTGATTTTTATTTGATTACATCGCGCACTCAATGGACAAATGAGTTTGTTGTTGTTAAATATGTTTTCATAAAAGTTAAAATTCTTTTTTTTTCTGAATCTCTCTCTCTCTCTCTCTCTCTCTCTCTCTCTCTCGGGAAAAGAACAAAAAGGAAGTCTCCAGTTCAGACTTCTATGAATCAACTAATGTGGGAACTAAAACCTCCAAAGGATGGGAAATGTAGGAGACAATTGTGTGGGTTAATAAACCAGAAAAGGAGAATCAGTTAGGCACGCCTAAATGTTTTATATTAAAATTTCTATCATATACTGCCAGTGTGGCCAAGAGCAAGGAAGTGACAAAATTTTAAGTACAACATGTGGAGAATACTATATTCCTTATCCCTGAGCTAGAGAAAGAATAATTCATTTATTATTCATCCCATCTTTCAACAATCTAGAAAATGTAACTATAACATTTAAGTCTGCGGTATTCTGATTCTGATTTTTAAAAATAGCTGAGATTGTTCTATAGTTTTCCTTGTACAATTTTTGCATAGCACTTCCATTATTCTTCACCATACTGTACATCAAGAATCATAAAAAAGCAGAATTTGCTCATTCTGAAAGGCAATTTAAAAACTTTGCAGTTGTATTATCATTGCTTGTACATGTTGAAATGGTGCTTTCTTGGGACCACCAACCATAAAAATAAAATTAACCAATGTACCTACAATAGAATGTAATGACAAATGACAACAATCATTCTGGAATTCTGCATCAACAACAAATAATTAAACACTGAATGAACCTGACAGAAGACCTTTAAAACATTGCCAAACTCTATTTAGAAAAACGTAATGTTTACAGCAAGTCTAATGATTTCATCAGTCTTAATTATAACTGTACCTTGGTGAAAGGCTTGCCTGCATTAAAAGTAATGAACAATGTGTCAAAGATTTGAACAGGAACAATTAACTTCTGCCCAAATGTTTATTGTTTTGCAAATAATCAGAAAATGGAGAAATTGTTGCTAACTTCAAGACTATGTTTATTACTCATACAGCAGCAAACAAATTCTTTCCCCAATCACTTAGAGGAATAAGTTTGGAACTATTTATCCAGATCTAGTTACACTGATAGAAAGCACAATCAAATCAGCTGCTCCAATCTAGAATATAAAAAGATAAATTCTGAAGCTCTTGTAATTTTCTGGTGTCTGTAGTTGAAGGTACCTTGTTTGATTAAAATCCAGATGGTGAAAAAGCTATCTAGAAATTTTGGGGAGAAAAAATAAATATAGCATGTGATCAGAGTATCTTCCCATTCTTAGCACTGATGGGCAAAAGAACAGTTGTTGCTTACATCAGAGAGAAAGAAAGAAATGTTTGAGCAATCTGGACTTGTGAATGATCCTGCAATTTTTCAGAACAAAACTTCACATGAAAATGTTGGCATTCAACACATTTCTCAGATTATTTTAAACAGTTTATAATGTTTGCATGGGCAAGACATGAGGGGAATATCTAGTTTAGGAGTGCCAACATGTAATTCATCATTTCCACACAACACTAACTTTAGTTTAATCATGATATATGAATGGTATTCTATAGGTACTACTCCTTCTGTTCATGCATAGTAACATCATACACATCAATAAGGGGGCACCACTTCTGGGGTCAATGTTGATGGTGAATGCAATGTTGCAATCACCATGTTGATGAAAGCACAAGATTATACAGGTGCCTTCACCATCTTGATGATGCTAGGAGCTAAAACTACAAAGCTAAACAAACCACAGACATAACAAAAACATTCTGCATTGAAATGAAGCATTTAACAGCACAAACTACAAATATCACACAAGATCTCAGTGTTAGAAAAATATTTAGCCCACACCATCTTCACTATTCTCTGTCCCAAGCCCCCACTCCAGGACACCTCTGCCTAGAATATCAATAGCAATAACACACACACACGCACACACACACACACACGCACACACACACACACGGAAGCCATTCTTACTTATGTTTGATAAAAACTGTATTACATTTTAAATTGTATTATGTATTATGAATATATGCTACTAATTTTGCCATTCCTGCATATTCACAAAGTTCCCAGTACAATATCTTTGGAAGTGTATCTCTTTTCCAGAATTATCGTCATGTCTATGAACATTTAACTTAGTAAAATGTGATTTTTGTTGTTGTTGATATGTCATGGAATTATGCCTATTTTAAAAAAAGATATGGCTTAATTTCATTTTTTTTTCTAACATTCTCTGAATAGTGCTGTGTATTTCTTTCCAGTATATTTGAGGTTTTTTAAAATGTCCACCATATATGGCGAAATATATGTTTTGTCTGTCTTATGGAATTTTCCGGCATTTATTTCTAGATTTATCTATCCTGGCAATTATGAACAAAGCTGCGTGCCATTTATTAAAAAATAATACTAAAATTCTCTTAACTTGTAACTTGGATATATTTTATAACTTGTTCCATAGTTCTTCCCAATAATGTATTATGACTGTTTCTTTCAAGTTTTGCATCCATTTCATCATACAAAGTTTGATTCGTTCTGATTTTCTGTATCTAACCCATAATGCATAATAGGCAATCTTGCTTTTATATGAGCATTTCAAATTTTGTCATTTTTCTTAGAACTGGTCTCTCATTTCTGAGGTCAGTTTTTATTCTTCCAATAACAATTTGTAGGTAGGACTATGAATTATGAAAGTTGAGCCTTCTGTTCTTTTTTTCTTTTCCCATGTAAAATCAATCCCTGACCTTACTCATGTAGGACAGTTTCATCACACATCATTTGGAAATGGCATTTGTAAAATCCCAGACTGATTGGCTAAAAAGGGAAAGGGCACAGCTTCTGCCATTTCTGATGGGGAGGGGACATTATCAGCTTTCTGCAGGAATATGTTCTGCTAGCTGTGCATTTAAATAAAGATTTATTAAGCAATGAATTAAATATAGGCCACATGGAATCACTTTTTGCCCAGTTTGGTCTTTCATTTAGTACCAAGCTTATTCAAAGGTCAAAAGTTGACAAATTCCATTAAACCAGCTTTTAGATGTCGGGACACAAATGCTTCGCAACAACTTAATTCAATATGTCCAAAGATTTTCACAGGTTGAACAATTTCAGATTTCAGGAACAGTTGACAACATTAGAATCTGTAGTCCTTATATGGGATGGTAGTATGAGATGGTAGTCCCTTGGGTTCAAAGAAGACACTCTGTTGTGCAGTTCATCTGTGACAGGGAAGGGACTCTCCAGTTCTAGTCTGAAAGCAGAGAGTCTAGCACAATATTCTGTGATGGTGCTCATAGTTTTATATCGGTTTTACTATTTCTTTAGGAATCCAGAATTTCTCAAGATGATCCAGGATGTTTTAACACCTGTCAATGAAGTCATTGTAAAGAGGCTTTCTCTGCTCAATGCATTTCTCCTGGACTTGCCTCATATCTGTTGTATTCTGTTCTGGCTAAAAGTCAGACTGCATCTCTTTCTAAAACAGTGACAAGTTCAGGAGAACTTGGGCAAAGTGTGGTGGACAGCAATAAAATCCCTCTGTGATTTCTGCAGTCTGATTTGCTTCCCTTATTTTTATAGAGAGCAACAATGAAGGCACCACAGAAATCAAGTATCTCCTCTGTGGACCAATGTCTTCTAAGATGTCTTGCAATGCCTGCAAGGCATTTGGATCTAGTACTTTGTAGGTTTCAGCAGGAATACCATCCTGGCATGTTTGAGCTCATCTGCAAGATCACCTTTTTAAACTCTTCAGTAGAGGGAGGCAAGTATAGGGCATCTAAGACTAGCAACTGAAGAATCTGCTGTAAGATATCATGATCAATTGTGGACGGCCTATTGAGTAAGTTGAAAAACTGTTCTGTCTAGTGGTTTTTCAATCCTTCCTGGTCTTTGAACAATCTCAAGTCATCAGATGACACCAAGGGCGAGGACCGTAAACTGTTTTTATGGCACTGAAGAACTCTCTGGTGGCATGCATGTCTATATAGTGTGCTACCTGCCATAATTTATCCTGCATTTCTCACAGTTCCATCTGTGCTTTGGGTTATAGGTCCTTAAACTTTTCTTTCTTTGGGACAGATGATGGATCATTCTGCCAGGCTGTGTTAAGCCTTGTTCCTATCCTGGAGGACGGTTGAAATGGTTTTTCATCAAACCAATCTTGATCCACCCAGGTTTTCAGTCTAAGCGCAGTGGTTGCCATCTGCATGATGACATATTTAAATTGGTTCACTTTTCAGGATAGGTTCCTACAAGTGGTAAAATGCTGAATAAATTTTCATTAAGTACATCTTGGAAGCATTGTACTTAGTCTAGGTCTTATAGCCTGGCGATGTTGAATGATTTTCTGACTTTTCTGTAAAGGGGCTCTGTGTAGGGTGAGGAATAACCAGAGCAGTCTGTGATATCTCAGTCATCACCTTGAATGGCATTATGTATTATATCCAAAAATCTGTGTGAGATAGTAATACTATCTAATAAGGAATTACTGTTGGATATACCTATAACATAAAGTATACACGGACATTCCTTCAATTAATAAAAAATAGGGCCATCTTTAAAATTGTCTTTTTTTTGGAATAATTCATTTTATTTGTTTTTGTTTCTTTTTGCTGAACTAAATTATTTTTATGCTATAAGAAACATAGCTTCATATGTCTATCTACAAGCTTCAGCTGATCCAGAATACTGTGGCATGTGCAGTTCTAAGTGCACTTCGGCATGCCTATGTAACACCACAGCTATATAAACTTCAATGGTTCACATTAAGCTTCCAGGTGAAATTAAAGGTGCTGGTTGTTACCTTTAAAGCCCTACATGCATGAATCCAGGTTATTTTCATGGCCATGCTTCCTCAGTAGTTTCTGCTGATCCCATTAGATCTGACAGATTGGGCATGTTCGAGAAAGCAGTGTCAGGTCTCAGAACATGTGCCTTCTTTATCATGGATAGCCTCCCGACTGAGATGTGGACAGTCCCAGATCAATTGGCCTTTCAGCAGGTCATGAAGAACAGGGTATTCCCTGGGCTTTAAGTTTGGAATGTTCATTATGGGTGCATGCATTTAGATGATATTATTTTATTGTGCCTCATTTGTTGTTGATGATGCTGTTTTCATTGGAATGGTATTTTTATTTTGTCCACTGCAAGGTTTTCAGACAGATGGGCACCATATTAATTTGATTAATAACTAAATAAAATAATGTCCAACTTGCTTTAAATCCTGAAGCCATTAATTGGGTAATAGAAGATAGTCCATTACTCTCTGTATTCCAACTTTTTTTGTATCCCAAAGGTGCTTTTCAAAAGACAAGTGGATTTTCTTGGCTTATTTCTTTGAAATCTTTTTGAAAAGCACCTTTGGAACAACCATGGCCTGGATGATTGAGAATCTCCATAAACTTTTTTGCGTATTGTTCAAATTAGTTCTGATTTTTTTTTAAAAAAAATATTAGTTGACAGTTTCATTTTAGTAAAGGTCTTTTCTAAATCAAATAAAATTAAATCTTTATTACAGTTATAGACCAGCATAAGGTGGGTGGAATCATCATCATCATCTCTTAAAAGTAGCTTATAGAATATGTCTATTTAAAAAAAATAAGACTAAAGGAAAAAATAAAGGAAATGGAATTAGAACTTATCTTTTTAAAAATGCTACATCCAAGTCTCTTTATACAAGACCCTTAATGGCTAACTATTATAAAGAAAAAATAATCATAATTGAAAATAAAATCCAAATGTAGGGAGAAAGATAAATGAATCTCAGGACTCCTAGTGAGTATAGGCCACATTTCATAAGAAATGTGTATTGGAAAATAGATGATCTTTCCTGGTATTAAATTATAAAAATGTTAAACTAGGTTATGAAACTTTGCTGTCTTGACAGCACATTTAAATATAGTTTTCATATTAAGCAAATGTAATGTTTAAAATGCAAACAAATTTCACCTTGCTTCTAAATAGTAATTAAAAGTCAGATTCTGCTGCTGATATTTTAATAAAACCAAATGAAAAGTGAACATTTTAAGTGGCAAAGCAGTAATTTAGAGTGGTAGTTAAAGCTATAACCATAGCAACAAAATACTAAAGGCAAACCTAAGCCATTTCTTCACTATTTGCATGATTACTGAATTATACCTAATGGAATATATTATAGTTACTTAATGCCAGATTTAGTGTGATTTTTTTTTAAGTAACTCTGGGAGTTGAGCATCTCCTAAATATAATTTCCTGTAATTTCATGGCATGTAGAAAACACATTTATTGTGAACAATAGCATTGTGTAAGGTATTTTAACATTATTATATTATTCAGCAAGAGAAGTTAAGATATAAATGCTGGTGATTTTATCAGCCAAGTGTCCCAACATAGACTTAAAATAGCAAAAATTCTTGGAGTGAGATGCAAGACATTGGAAGAGAGGAAAAACTATCAATCTATTCACTGATCAATGACCTATGAATAGGGAAAACATCACCCACAGTACTTCACTGGATTTCATCTATTATATTCTAGAAAAGGACCATAGGCAAGTTGCATGCTAGGCTGTGATTTGCTGTAGGAAAAGTTGCAAAATAGACAATCTTTTACTGGATGGGTTAATAGTCTGATCTGAAATGACACAGAAGGTTTGAGAATTGGGGTTTTTTTCAATAAATTACAGAGAGCACAAAAGAACAGAAAGTATTCAGAGTCCACTCTTGTATAGCAGTTCATTAAGATGAAGCCTGAAAGATTATGTGAGATAAGAAGCAATGGATGGAAACTAATCAAGGAGAGAAGCAACCTAGAATTAAGGAGAAACTTCCTGACAGTTAGAACAATTAACCAGTGGAACAACCAGCTTCCAGAAGTGGTGAATGCTCCAACACTGGAAGTTTTTAAGAAGAGACTGGATAACCATTTGTCCAAAATGGTATAGGGTTTCCTGCCTGAGCAGGGGGTTGGGCTAGATGACCTCCAAGGTCCCTTCCAAGGTCCCTTCCAACCGCTTAGATGGTTCCGTCCCAGGCGCCTGATGGACCCGGAGGGGTTTCTGACGGAGCTTGGGCCATATCCTGAGGAGCTGGGTCACGACTCGGCGGAACATCAGGCTGCGGCCTGGGATGTGGCCGCAGCCGCAGCACTGGACCGAGTCGTGCCGCTGCGGCCTCTGACCCGGCGTAGGTCTCAACTGGCCCCTTGGTTTACC
>NW_015386536.1:316110-323692 GCF_001527695.2 Protobothrops mucrosquamatus
CACCGCTGCTGCGCGAGCTGCATTGGCTGCCTGTGGCCTTCCGGGTGCGCTTCAAGGTGCTGACTATCATCTTTAAAGCGCTCCATGGCATCGGACCCGGATACCTTCGAGACCGCCTCCTGCCGCAGATTACCTCCCATCGACCTGTACGCTCCCATAGAGTGGGTCTCCTCAGGGTGCCGTCGGCCAGACAGTGCCGACAGTGCCCTCCCACAGAGGGCCTTCTCTGTGGGAGCTCCCACCCTCTGGAATGAACTGTCCCCAGAGATCAGGGTTATCCCTGATCTCCCTTCCTTCCGCCGCGCCCTCAAGACTTGGTTATTCCAGCTTGCAGGACTGGCCTAGGGTAATTTTTAGAGGGGCTTTAATTATATTTTAATTTGACAATATTTAAATATCTCTTTTAATTAATTTTAAATTTGTATTGTTATTTATGTATTTTAATTGATTGTCAGCCGCCCTGAGTCCTGCGAGGAGAAGGGCGGGATATAAATCCAAATAATAATAATAATAATAATAATAATAATAATAATAATAATAATAATAATAATAATAATAATAATAATAAAATAATAATATAAATACTTTCCCATTATCATTGTGACTGAGTTTGCTTCCTATTAGTAAATAAACAGTAAATAAATGGGGATACCTAAGATTACAGAGAGCCAATTTGATGTAGTGGTTAAGGCAGATGCTAGATACCAGGAGACTGTGAGTTCTAGTCCCATATTAGGCCCCAAGCTAGCTGGGTGACTTTGGGGCAGTCACTCTCTCTGTGTCCTAAGAAGGAGACAATGGCAAACCACTTCTGAAATCCTGCCAAGAAAACTGCAGGGACTAATCCAAGAGTCTCCAGGAGTTAAAAATAACTTGAACGAAGAAACAACCTTAAGGACTACAACATTAACATGAGAAACTAAATCCCATTAAACCTGTGGAATTCCTTTTAAATAAACATGTCTTGACCTCACTTCAACTAACACTTCTGGGAACCTAACCATAAAATCAGACAATGAGAGGAAGAAAGATGTTTTTGACCTCAGTTTGTATCACTGGGTAGCAAAATGTGGATTGTTAGTCTTTACAGGGAATAAGACATGTTCTGTATTGCTACAGTCCATATGGGACTAATTCTGTCACAAACTGTCACCTGTTTGTTGAACTGAAAAATTCTAACAGGAAGCTAGAGTGCCCCAATATATATATATATTACATTCAAAAAGTTAAAATACAAGGTCCAAAAAAAAGAAATAAAAAGTTATTTTATAAAAATGAAGCAGAAACAGGGAAGTGGCTTTGGTTATCCAAGATACTCTGGTGGTATTCAGAGAAGCTGTCCCATGCATAACTTCATAGGAGACCTGTATGTTAACAGAATAACAAAGTTGGAAGGGACCTAAGAGGTCTTCTAGTCCAACCCCCTGCTCAAGCAGGAGACCCTATACCGTTCCAGACAAGTAGCTGTCCAATCTCTTCTTAAAAGCCTCCAGTGATGAAGCACCCACAACTTCTGAAGGCAAGCCGTTTCACTGGTTAATTGTTCTCACTGTTGGGAAATTTCTCCTTAGTTCTAGGTTGTTCTTCTCTTGTTAGGTTGGGCCGTAGGGTTTAATTGGGACAGATGCTTTTGCATCGGTCTCCTTGGAGTATAGAAACCTCCCTGCCTGAGTTCCTAGACCTGTGGCTGTATTGGTAGTGGAGTTCCACAAGTTCATGGTCCTGTGGGATTGGGAGGCATTCAAATTAGCCACAGGATTTTTTTTACCATATCCTTAGTAATCTGCATCCTTCACTGTATGGTATTCAGATCACCAATTTCTTTGTATATAAAGACAATGACAAAATAGGAATTAAGATTTCTCTGTTTGAAGTAAGCAGTGAGCCCACCACCTTTTTTGTCTTCCTTTTGCTGCTGACATATTTGAAGGATCTTTTCTTACTAAATTTTATCTCTCTTGATAACTGTAGTCATTTCTAAGTTGAAGCTACCTGTAGATTTCCTTATACATTAGCCTTTCTGTTTCCAATAAGCAAGCATATTTAATCTTACCTCCTTCACAGGTTGCCTACTCAGTCACACTGTCTTCTTTAGCTATCCTCTAGCTTACTTCCAGATTGGTATTGTTTGAGACTACACAATTCTTAATTTCTTAATTTTTCTCCATCCCTGGAGAAAAGAAAACAAAGAATCCTATCTCACCTTTGATGCTTTCTCAAGTGTCATAAAGCTACTTTCTTATTTATTTGTTTAAATCGAGTGTATGTAAAATCATTTGTAAAGGGTTAAAAATCTAGCCTTTCACTGAGATGAACTTAAAAGTTCCACTTTAAAGTGATAAAATTTGAAAAGGAAGTTCCACCAGCACACATTCTTGCAGGTGGGGGGGGGGAAGGAGAGAAGATTGTCTGATCTTCCTGGGTTCTTCCTTCTGTAATGAACCCTGTAAACATGCTGTGTTTTTAAAGATATTTCCTGCTCTCAAATCCAGCTGAGGTGCAGGTTCATAATGGATTCTTCAGACTTCAAATCATTTATACATCTCACTCCTGGTTTTCTTTAAAAAGAAATAGTGCGTTCAAGCTCTATAACTGTGTTCAAGACAGTAGGTGTTCAAAATATCACACAAAGAAACATTGTTGCCATACCTTACTGGCCGGGAGTGAGGAGGAAGGAGGAAGAAAACAGGTAGATTTTTACCATGCAGCTTTGTAGTCGCTATTTCCTTTTTATTCTCTCCTCAGTGTTGACTACAATTCAATGTTGACTTCTGGTGGCTGTCTGGACCAGTACCTGCAGTTTTCTTGGCAAGATTATTAGGAAATAGTTTGCCATTGCTTCCTTCTTAAGGCTGACAGAGATTGACTGGCCCAAGGTCACCCAGCTGCCTTTGTGACTAAGATGGGACTGGAACTCTAGCCTTGTGCCTTAATCACTACACCAATCTGGCTCTTAAAAGTGATTTATAGCACAACCCTATGGATATTTATCCAGAAAGTTCCTCTAAATCAGGGGTAGTCAACCTTGGCTTTCTTATGACTCGTGGACTTCAACTCCCAGAATTCCTGAGCCAGCATGGCTAAGCATAGAAACCTCTCCCTTTCCCCTCAGCATGGCTGGCTCAGGAATTCTGGGAGTTGAAGTCCACAAGTCATAAAAGAGCTAAGGTTGCCTACCCCTGCTCTAAATTCTATGGTGTTTATTTATGATAAGCATGCATAGGATTGGGGCCTTGTTCAATACAGTAATAGCAAAGCTATTATAATTTAAGTAGACTTGTGAATCACTCAGAAGCATCCTTGGTTCGTTATATGCCAAGTGCAAAATTACTGAGCTATTTATTTATTTATAAAATTTATTGGCCGCCTTACGGTAATTCTGGGTGGCTTACAGTTACATATAGAGTTAAAACATAAAAAGGTAAAAATCAGACATTAAAACCAAGGACAAATGAGGAGGGCGGGGGGCAGAGTGGGGAAAAGTGGAATCTGTTATTACTCAATCAACCACCTCCATTGTTCTGTTCCCCCACTGGGGCCCTAAGCCGACTGGCAGAGCCAGATCTTTAGGCCCTTATGAAAGGATAGGCAAGTTGGAGCCAACCTCACATTGGGGGGCAAGATGTTCCAAAGGACAGGAGCAACAGCAGAGAAGCTGTCCTCCTGGACCCCGCCAATCAGAATAATCAGGTTGACAGGACCTGCAGCATGTCTCCTCTGCCAGCACAAGTGTTAGGGGGCAATCCCAGTGGGGTGAAACAGACCCTCAAGTAATCTTTTCCTTTGGGACTGATGGATAAACTCTTAGAAAAGAGCCATGTAACACTGTTTCTGTTTATGAACTACAGTTAGATTATTGTGTGCTCAAAGATGGAAAGATCTGGCAATAACTACAATAGAGAAATAGTTGATGAAGATGACTGAACTTGCTGAAATAGCTAAATTGACTTGCTTCATTAGAGAAAGGATGGTATCTACATTTATCACTGACTGGAAACCCCTTATAGACTTTTTGCATAAAAAAGGGGGAAAAAAGAATTTGATTTATGGTTTTGATGATTAGACAGGATAAACTATAGAAAGAAGAAAGAAGAGAGTCATGATGTAATCTTAGCAAAGTAGTTAAAATGTAATTGTACTGGTAACTGCTGTGAAAAAGATTGGAAGCCATTTCTTTGTATTTTTTTGTGTATCTCCCTTTTTTTCTATCTGTTATTTTCTTTTTACCTCTTACATTTTCCTTCTGGCTCTTAGCTTTTTCTTTTATTTCTCTCTTTTTTTCTTTCTCATTCTATTTTAGCTTGTATTAGTTCTTATTATTGTTGTTAAAATGTTCAATAAAATTAGACAGATAGACAGATAGATAGATGATAGATGGTTTTTTTAAAGATCAGAGAAAAATGAATGCTTTATTTTTAAGAATTTGAAACAAAGTTATCATCGTACTTTGTGTTTTGTACAATTTTGAGTGGCTTTCCTTTCTATCAGGCATTTTAATTGCTGCATGGTAGAACAGCACAGCACAGTATGTTCCTCCCCTTCATAGCACTAAATAGACCTAATGAATTTGGCCAGTACAAATGGATGAGAATTTCACTGAATTTTTTTCTGGGAAAATAGCTTACTGACATTCAATTTTTACCCTTGTTTTCAGAATAATTTCTTCAGATATTGGTATGACAAGTTTCATACAGTCTACAAGCACTGACTTCAAATCGTTTGGAAATTATAATTGGATCATTATAGAAATTAGCCTATGAATAGTTAGTGATAGATTCCTGAGATTCTAGAAAACCAGAATTAACACATGAACGAAATGCAAGCCTTTTGCATAGCTGAAAGTTAATTGTGTCTATTTAGCTTTTGGAAATGGAAGCCTTGGCACATCATGGCATGACAACAAAATAAAATAAATAAATGACACTTTAAAAAGCCATTCTGGTGGCAGGCTTGTCACCAGGCTAAATGACAACCTCTCAGGAATTCTAAGCATGCAACCAAACTATTTAAGCTAAGTATATCATAAACATCCAGTAGATAAATGAACATACCATCCATTTGCTGCCTTTATTGTGATTTTTCTCCTACAGTTTTTAAACGTGTTGGCAATGCAGTTCATAAATCTCCAGCAAACAGCTGGTATATGATGGGATATGCACTCAGAGGCCAAAAAATGCCCAGGTCAAAGTGGTCCATGACTCCTTTCTAAGTCTGCATATTGTTGGGTGCATTTGCTGAAATCTACAGCATTTGCGTCTAACTGGAAAACTAGCTTTAAAGTGATGGCAGTTTAATTTTACACCGTCTTGAGAAATCCAAAGTGCCTTTTTAGAAGATGCAATGACAAGATATGATTCTGCACATCATTATTTCCAGTGGACCCATTTCCATTTCATCTTCTGACAAGTGCTGACATCCAATATGCATCCTAGAGGGAGGGGAGAAAGAAAGAAGCAGAAGAATAGAGAAACTGAAGCTACAGAATTGACATCTAATGCCCAGAAGGCATTAATTACCCACTGGGCTATTTCAGTAGTGGCTGCTGATCCAACAGACAACCAAAAGGTATCCCAAGCTAAGAAATAACAGCAAGCAGGTTGTTAATGCATGTTTTCGGTAATCAGGAGCTTGTTAGACAGTGATAGATGTCCAACTGATGCCAGGCAGGAAAGTCAGCAAGATAGAGGAGAAAAACAGTGGTGTAGTGTTGCCTATTTCTTCATGCTCTTCATCTTATGTCAATCACCCAGGAAAGAAAGCTGGAATTCTTCTAAAACATTTAATGCTATATGCTGGAGAAAACAGTGCTAATTTTCATGACCACAAGGAATTTTATTTGGTACATAATACTTACTTCAAATATTTTAATGTTGTACAAATATGATCTAAGTAATCCAGAAGATGCACTTAGATAGTTGGGGAGCTGATATTAATTTTCATTTCACAGAGTGAAGCACTGTGATGGAGACTGGGGGAAAAAAGGGTAACTCTTAATTCAAAATCAGACTTTAATGGGGTGCATCTTGAAACGTGCAGAATTAGGAGCTCAAAATTGCAAAAGTAAAATTTGCCTGAAAAGTCAATGCAGATGATGAGAAGCAGAGAAAGGAGGAAAGAAATAATATTAATAATGCAAATATACTGGCTGAGTTATTTTGAGATTCTGAGTAGAACTATGATAATTTCTAGAATCTCTTCCCAGTAACTCATTACATCCTTTTTAAATTAACACTAACTTTGTCTCCATTTGTGTTTCTAGTTCTCGTTCAACTGCCATTTTAATATGGATGAATCAGATGGGTATGTTTACCCAGAAGTTACTTCTTGAGGTAACATTGCTTCACTTTTTTATATAGTTTTGGGGAATGGGTTATAAAAAAATCTTTTTCTGCATGTCTTTTGAGAAGTGAATTTTAATGGAAGACAGCAGCAGATTTTTTTCACATTTAATATTTGTAGGTTTGTATGGATGTTTAATTTAAATGTTGTAAGTCCTAAGAGTCATTCAAGAAGGTACAATACAAATAATTGCAATATATACATAACTAAATAGTTCAAGGAAAAAAGTCATATATTTGCATATTAAAAGGAAAAGGTAATATTTTCTTCAGGTTGAGTCTGACTCTTACTGAATACATAGATATTTTCATTACATTTCCTTCCAATGGTGTAAAAATTATTTCTTATTACCTTCTGAGATGTTTTCATTGCCTTTCCAGTTTTCCATCTGAGTTTCTACCTATTTAGCTTTTGGAGATCAGACAAGTTCCTGTCATTAAAGGCACAAGTAAAAGCCCTATTATTATTAGAGAACTATCATGTCCCCTTTTTACCTTTCCAGAATTTCTGCTGTTGTATCATGACCAGGATGGACAATCTGAAGTTCGAGATCTGCAACTCCTATTTTTCCTGCATCTCAAGTTTTCCCTAACTGCACCACTAAATCTGTCTACAACCCTTCCCCTTTCACTCCCCCCCATGAAACTTTTCTCCTTGAGCATTGACTTCTGCAGAAATATTAATGTTCTTATGGACATTGTAATAAGTCCTGTAGAATCCTTATGCATAGATTAAATGTATAAATCATTGTCAGTTTCACTTTCTGGAACTCAAGGACCTCAGGCAATCTCCAAGAAAAGATCAGCATAAATAATAATAATACCAAGAAAATTATGTAAAAGAAATATGTGTTAAAAAGAGCATTAAAATCTGTAGGATGCTATCTTTAATCCATAGATAATTGGATATAGTTTATGGAAAACTAAAATACTTTGAATACCTTATATATATACTGTAAGGATTATTCACTGATCAACAAAAGAATCTACCAAAGCTGCTTTTTACTTTTAAACATTGTGTGCTAATTTGTTAAAAGCAACTTAATTAGCACAAAGTAATGATCAAAGACTTTTTTTCTGCTTTATATGTCATCATTTTTTATTTGTTTTCATGTAAAATTGCTATCAAAGGCATTGATTGGTGAGACTATTTAGAAACCCAAAGCACTATTTTAGTTTCTATCCTATGGAATTTTTTAAAGGGCAAAACAAAAATATTATATGCACTTCTGTATGTTCAGGTG
>NW_015386536.1:324588-331535 GCF_001527695.2 Protobothrops mucrosquamatus
AAAAAGTGTCCTTGCTTGTTTACAATTAAATTATCCATTCCAGAATTATAACCTAAAAGCTTATGCTTTCAGAAAAGATTGCTTGATAAGAATGAAGCTTCTTACTCTATGGAGATACATTGCAGCTTAGTGATATTCACACAGGCACTTCTTTTCCATTTATTTTTTGTATTAAAAACAAAATCAGAATTAAGATGTGTAGCAAACAGAAAACAAAAAGAATACTATATAGTTGTCCCAGTAATTTTAGAATAAACGGCTTCCCTTTCTTCAGTTTTTCAACCCAAGTAGGACATGAAGATTTTGTTCTTTCCATCCATCCATCCATCCATCCATCCATCCATCCATCCATCCATCCATCTCCTCCTCCTCCTCCTCCTCCTCCTCCTCCTCCTCCTCCTCTTCTTCTTCCTGATATTCTCTCATTCATCTCCATTGCAAAGGCTGATAATGGGTTACACTTCTTGATGATACCCTCTCATTTCTTCTCATTAAGTCCATTGCCCATTGTAGCCTTTCTATTGCTGAAGAATTGCTTAAGGGATATAAGAGTGCTGTAATTCCTCTTCATTAATCTAGAGGAAGTCAAAGTATATAAAATCACATTGTACCTGTTGTGTCAGCAACTTGGTTGAAGGCCTTAATAGTAATAGATGGCCTGTCATTCATACAATTGCCTCTTGCTAGACAAAAGGAAAATGTAACCTAAAGCTACATCAGAGCAATCTAAAAAGAATTATGCCCTTTTCTACATTAATTCAGGAACTGTTAAACAAAATAATAAGTTCAATATATGTGTTTTTAATTTTTTATTTATTTATCTGCATTTCTGAATGTTTAATAGTGACTACTATACCCCTCTTGGCATCCTACAAATTCAAGGCCCAGCATTTTATTTTATTATTTTATCTTATTTTCTATATTGTTTTATTTAAAACATCCCTTTGAAATAATATGAAAACTAAACTTTTAACAAAGCAAATGTCCTGTTTCAATTATATATTCACACAGTTGCTATAGAAATTTAGCAGTGTACTCGAAATCAAGGAGATAATAGCAGACAAGGAATGCAAGCAAAACTGAATCTCCATAAAAAATACACGCCCTGAGTATGGTTTTGCTTTTAACGGGAGCATTCAGAAAAGTAACCAAAATCCAGAGTTCAGAGTTCCAAGAGCCAGGACAGGGTTGTCAGCTAGTCTAGAAGTCATAATTTCATGAGCAGAATCCCCACAAATCTCACACAAGAGCCAGTTATCAGACAGTTGATTCCAATGAAGGTTCATAGGTCAGGACTCTCTTAAATCAGTTGCCTTTAATCAAGATATTTACTGTCTTGCTTGACAAGGAGTCTCCTAGCATGTCTCTGGTCTGCTCTCTACTCCACACACTGGGTGCATGGGTTGGGAGCTTTATGGCATCATCATCTAATTGCTCCAGCTGTTCAGATGGTTCCTGTGTTTGATCAGCCTATGTAATACTTGACTTTGTGTCTCCTAAATCTGACATTCTACAAGCTCTTCTGGAGCTGCTTCTTCAGAATCAGTGCCTTGAGTCCTAGCCCATGATAGGGCCTTTAGGCTTTCAGCAGTATTCCTCCCAAAAAGAATGACGGGTGGTGGGTGGTTCCAATATAATGCTTTGGGATGTGTTTTATCCCCAGGGGGAAAAGAAACAGAGTAGTGAAATATGTATGTGTGTGTGCTGATTGAGGGAATGGTCTCACTGATTTTTCTTCTGGTGAATAAGTATTTTATGATTGGATCCCCACATTTTGTGAATGGGCAAATTCACTTCCATACCAGCCATTCTGTGAAAGCAACTACCATACCATATTCTCTTTAAAAAAAAATCCTAATTTACTTACAACCAACACAAAAGCATTTGCGTATTCTTCTGACCCACCTAGTTAAAGCTGTAGCAAAAAGCCATCAAACATTACCAAGATCAAATATAAAAAAAAGCCATACAAATCATACAAAAAGAAAATAACATATTGATGAATGAACTAGAATTAAGACATAAGAAGAACATGGTCTTGGCCTTAGAGCAGGGGTATCAAACTCGCAACGTCACGTGATGTGTCGTGACGTATCGCAACTTTTTTTCCATTGCTGGAAAGGGGTGGGCATGGTTTTGCCATGACACATCCGGCCCACGGGCCAGCAGTTTGACATCCCTGCCTTGGAGCAAGAGATCAAAATGATTTATAATCAAACCTACTGGAAATAAGAAAACTTATAAACAAAAATATTTTAAAAGGTAATAAACCAGATTGTAAGTTATCAACTGTCAAAGGAACAAGAGAAAAGAATAGTCACCTGTATTTGGGACACAAGAAAGTATATTTCAACAACCAGAGTACAGTATGAATTAATTTATTAAATAATATTAATTATACAGTACCTAAATATAAAACAAAGAAAAGATTGAAGAGTACGTAAATGCAACACAGATTACGAGATTTGCAGATCAACAAAATGAAGCTCTTAATGAACTAATTACAGAAGATAAAACTAAATCCAGAAATTAAAATTGAACAAGTCCCCAGGACTATAGAGATAATGTATTTCTGCAATACTTTATAAGATTTTCCAAGAAATGTTGATTAAATCATTAAACCAGGTAATGAATGATGTACTACATTATTAAGTTCTTCCTTCCTCATAGCAAGGACCTTTTATTTCTTTGAGTTAGAAAAAGGAAAATGATTCAATTTCTCTAGAATTGTATAGTCTATTTTTAATTGAATTTAGATTACAAGGGTTTTTTTTATGACAACACTTGCAAAGCGATTAAATAGCTTCTTAACACATGTTATATATCCTGATCATACTGGATTTGTCTCAGAAAAAATCCACGAGGGACAATATCAAATGTGTTTTGAATACAATTGATAATATAAATCAGAAAAAGAGATGTGGTAGATAAGTAAAGGAGGCAAGATCAGGCAAGATCATGTTCATAAAATACAGCTCAAATTCAAAAAGAGACAGAGGTCCCACCAATTACTAAGGTCCAAGATTCCCAAGAAACAGAATTAGAACATGAAATTTAGAAGAATGGGGGGGGTGTAACAGAGGATATTCTATACAGTACTCAAACAGCTTATTAAATTCAGGAAGCTGTCAGCCTCTACTTGAATATAATTAACACTGATCAGTTTTGATTCTCAATGTCAGGCTACTCCAAAATAAATTCATTTTGCACCTGATGCATTTCCATGTAGCTCTCCATTTTTCTACTTCCTATTCTCTGTCTCTCCAAGTAGAGATGGTGGCCTTCATATTACTGGGAGACTATCACTTCAGTCATCTGGGACAGAGACAGTGGGACCTGGTTTTAGCTCTCTACTACAACTTTAATCTTGCCTTTCTGGGCCCAGATCCATGCATCCTTTGTCATAGTTTCTCTTCTGGTCTGAGGATACCTTTTCACGAACACACACATACATGTTAGTTTATGGCTGGTTTATGGTACTGTTCCATTCAAATATACAGAAGGACAATTACACAGTTAACCAATAAGAGCAATGAGTTCTAGATTCAGGAATTCTATGCCTGCTCTCAATGTCACTCCAATTAATAGAGATTGGAGAAGACAGCGCTTAAAATGGGAAAATACATTTGACAATATATTGATCTTTTTTCAAAATATTGCAGAAATACTATAAAGTTGCAATCCCAAAACTCTCTTGTTAAAATCTGTGAGACTCTCCATATACAGTCCATATACTGGTGATATACGTGGCACCTTTCTGCCTTCAAAATCTAAATAATAAAGGCCATCTGAGCACTAAAGTGAGATTGAAGAATATCATTTCCATTTTCCCCCTCATGCATCTTATCCATTATTATAAATTATGTCTCCATTAAATATAATGTGCTCCCATAATCTGTTATTCCAACCCAAGCATTATTTGCATATTCCGGTTGCTCATTTATAACATTTATGCCCATTCCTCACTTTTATTAGAAATATAATTTATTTAAAAACATTAAACACAGTTAAGAGGAGAGCTTGAAATATAGGCATACTTAACGTTTATGAATTAGGCGTGCAGTGCCATTTTAAGCAAGCTTGCTCAAAAGTAAATTTATTTTATTTAGTGGGACTTGCTTTTAGGTAACTGTTTTGTAGCCTAAAGCAGTAGCAAGAACAGCAAGTGAGACATTTGTCATTCCAAGAATGAGCCAAAGTTAATAGGAAAAAAAGAAAACATCTTCTTTAGGTTGTTCGTTGAAATGTACTTCTGGCCTAACAAAGAAAAGTACACCTAAATACCTTTGTTTTAAATGCTGTAGAGTCATATGTACCCAGGCATTCCTAGAACATTATGGCAACCTACAAATCGGATAACTCTTTATTGTCCTGGAAAGATTTATATTTAGCCATGGGAATCGCAGTGAGTCTTAAATAAGCACACAAATGCCCTATTCTGGAGGAAGACTGTGTTTTCCTTTCATAATGAATGAAAGCATTGATTCAATCGAGGCCTGCTTATTTGATCCAGATCTCTTGCATTGTTAAAATCATTCCACAGAGAACCAACTGGTATGAATGGCTTTGGTTTCTACTCTATTTGTATTCAGTCATCATTCATTGGGGAGGAAAGACTTACCTGTCTCTGATGGCAGTGAAACTGCATCATTAAAAAGGAAGGGGAGAAAGGAAATACCACTCATCATTGAGGCATCAGGTGAAAAATGAACAAAATGGTACAAATATAAAATCCAGTTGTGGCACGTAAGGAAAGAAAGAAAAATGACACAAAATTTAACATGAATAATGCAAGCAAATGAAATCTTAATTGAATAATGAAGCAAATGATGTTTTTAATCACATAAATGAATAAAATTCTTATCCAGCCCCATCTATTGTCAGCTGATTCTTGGTGCATGAGGTTCCTGATGTGCAGTTGTTAACAAATGTTTTGTATAGTCAATCTTAGCAAATCTCAAAGGCTGCTTTTGTGGGCAGCCTTGAACCCATGCATATTGATGTAGAACACTCTGTCATGAATACATCTGTCTCAATCCCACACATCTACATGTCCATTCTGACACATAGTAGGACAGTAAGCAATTTATTAGAATAACTATGTTGGTAATACTGTGCCTCATTTTCCCAGGGTAAGCAATCTTACATTCAATACTGTTTATTTCTAACTGCATGGATTCAACTTGTATAATGCAGAACCTTTAAGAAATAGAAATGCAAATACAGCTTGCATGGTTACTTTTTCAACTGCTCCAAGCAGCCAAGGAGCTAGTTATAGTGCTGTACTCAAATCCACCACTAGATGTTATTCAAAGTCATTTTCCATTCTTAAAATAAAGGGTTGATTTCTTATATTTGTTATGTTTCACCTCAATGATTTTTTTCAAAGAGAAAATCTTAACAATTATCTCAGTTCTCAAATTTATCAAAACTGTAGCTTTGTATTACTTTCACTTCAGTATTGTATGTTTCTGTCCCCCATAAAAATTTTAAAACGCCGCTTCCGTTCACATCCGGAGGTTTTTAGCTTCTTGGGAGCCTTTCCCAGGAAATTCAGTTGTAAAATAGTAAAGAAAGGATCAATATTCTCGCCCAGTTCCAAACATGCTGTTTATAATGTGCTAATTGAAGCTTTTGTTCTTCGGTTGTCAGCTGCTAATGGCCAGCCATAGAGGTGTGGCTGATCTTTCCCCTGCCAGTTTAGAAGGATTTCCTTGGATTGAATGAAAAGATTGCCATCTCTCCATGATCAACAAGGACCCTCCTTCTTCATCGCCTCTTCGGGGTGACTTTAGGCCCTTTTCAGAGCCCCCAGCAGAGTGAAATCGGGTACAGAAGGCAGAGCCCTGACTTCCTGCTTCCATTTAGCCATGACACAAAACTGGAAATTGGCATATTTATCATCCTGACCTTCTTGGAGTATAAAACCTACTGAGTTTGGACTTTTAATTTCAAGAGCTAGTGGGAGAGAAAGAATAATTTGACTTTTGAACACATCTGGAGGGCTGCAGGGAGGTTGAACATTTTGAATACTGGGAACATTGTGGATTACAACTTTGCCTGACTGATAATTTTCAAGATACTTGAGACAAAGGATTACTATAAAATATAGCCATTAGGACTGGTTTATAAAGGCTACATATAAAGACCAGAAAACTAGAGGAAACTCCTTAAACAGCAATAATAGAAAGTAGAAAGTGGAACTATTGTATCAAAAGAGCTGCCAGCCTTCATAAGACTTCTGTAAACTATTTGACATTTGCTAGAAGAGCATCTCTTTTAATGAGAGTAGCTCCAGACTGTTAATATTGTATGACACTGTCCAAGGTCCTGAACAATCTCTGACTTGCATGTTCCAGAGATTTTGCTAGTTCAGCTCTGCCTGAAAAGTTTAAGTCTGACCAGTTTCCTCAAAGGTCCCTTTCCCAGCCCAGAGGATTATTATTATTATTATTATTATTATTATTATTATTATTATTATTATTATTATTATTATTATTATTATTATTATTATTATTATTATTATTATTATTATTATTATTTCCCTCATACTCATCTACAATTACCTTAACTTGAATTAAATGTGGTGATTACAGAAGTACATCTCTTATTTACTCTCCTGTGGATTTTAGGGTGAATGCTTTCCATAAGGTTTTTCATCTCTTGTGACAGCAGTGGCAGAAGTAGTGTAACTATATACTGATATATTGATGTACTTGGGAATGCAAACACCTAACGCTGTTTGTTGCCAGTGATAAGCCTAATGTTAGATGTCACTCCTTTTTATCTGCTTCTGATTAGTTCTAACTAAAAAAAGAATGTCATAAATGAAACTGTGCAGTATATGCTCTTCTATACTGGTGTGTTATTTTCACTCTCAGGAGCTTTAGCTCTTCTGTAAATAGACTAATACATCTGAGCTATATAAGTTCATAAGTAAGAAGGAA
>NW_015386536.1:332080-365732 GCF_001527695.2 Protobothrops mucrosquamatus
TCTCTCTCTCTCTCTCTCTCTCTCTCTCTCTCTCTCTCTCTCTCTCTCTCTCTCTCTCTCTGTGTGTGTGTGTGTGTGTGTGTGTGTGTGTGTGTCTCTGTGTCTCTCTCTGTGTCTCTCTCTGTGTCTCTCTCTGTGTCTCTCTCTGTGTCTCTCTCTCTCTCTGTCTCTCTCTGTCTCTCTCTCTTCATATAGCTATAGATACACAAAGAGACACAAACAAGTTTGTGTGTCTGAGTATGTGTGTGACAAGCTGGTTTAACCAGTTTGGTTTTTGTCTAAAATCTATCTGAAACTCAAAAACAATTGCTCAGTTTTGGTCACGTCTAATATCTAAACTTCTGTTCTGTTCATGGTAAAGCTTTCACATAGTGAAAATATTCACTAAGACATGGAAATAATGTGAACTATAATCTACAAGTAGAAGAATGTATCTCATCTATTTTGCATAAAACTATTTGAGCCATATGGCTGCAAAAGGCATTCTTTATAAATAAGTTGAAAAGCGATGCCAGGTGTACTATTGGCAGACAATCTTTAATATTGTGATCATATCAGAAAACTCCCCATAAATAATTTTGGACAAAAATTGAGTTGTATATAGACTATTGATTCTTATAATGTAAATGGTCTTTCCATAATGGCACTTCATTTAAAGTTATTTAAAACACTCCCATACTGTTTCCTATCTCAAAGTGGTTGCGTAGAAACCTAAGAGCAATAAATGGAACTGCAATCTTTGAATGCAATCTGCATGTATATTTGTCATGTTGGGATAAAAAGAAGCAGTTATGTATTCTAGATCTAAATCCAGGATCTGGAGAAACTGCTTAATTGTCACATATTATTAGTTACTAATATCAGAAGTTAATATTAAGCAAAAGAAATCTAGTAGTAACAATATAATAGTTAAGAAACACTTACTATCTGCTAAAATATAGCCTACTATACTTATATCCCATATTCTTTAATAAAGTATTCTCTTTTAGGTTGTATCATTTTTCTGTTATTTTATTTTTTAAAAAATGAAGAGGAATACTTATCAGGCTAATATTATGTAAAAGCTAAATCATGTTTAATTTGTCCCCAAGCTTTTTTGAACTTCATATAAATTGCAACAATAAATAAGTAAATAAATAAACAATGAAATCTTCCTACTGGAACTGTTTAGTTTTAGTTGTCATGAGAAATAATTTAGCCCCGAAACCCGGAATTATTTTCAGATGCTTAGATGATCTTAACCTGAGCAGTAATTTAAAATATCAGGAAAAGCTTAATCGGTGGTTGAGAGTTAGTTTTTACTATGAAATAAAAGCAGAACACTAAATTATGTTTTCTTTCTGACATTTCTTCCACTTCATTTGGAAGATCTTCCTCTAAGTGATTTGACTATGTAAGGCCCAATTATATAAATTCCAACATATCTGTAAAGTTCTGGTTTAAAACAATCACATTTAGCTTATTTTTTTAAAAAAATAGAACAGAACAGAACAGAACAGAACAGAACAGAACAGAACAGAACAGAACAGAATAGAATAGAATAGAATAGAATAGAATAGAATAGAATAACAGAATTGGAAGGGACCTTGGAGGTCTTCTAGTCCAACCCTGTGCTCAGGCAGGAAACCCTATACCATTTCAGACAAATGGTTGTCCAATCTCTTCTTAAAAACTTCCAGTATTGGAGCATTCACAACTTCTGGAGGCAAGTTGTTGTAATGAATAAAGTGTAATTAGATTTATTTACTTGGAGTCCTCTGAGATCCAATTAACTAACTTATCCCTTTAAAAAATCCTAGTCAGTATTAATTAAGGCTAATTACAACTACTGATATGGTATTAATGTTACCCATTAACCTAAAATGATATACTCATTTTTCAGGTTTAGCAAGCAATCTTCTAGTGGTATTCAAAATCATATGGCTAGGAGCCCAGGGGAAGGAAACATGAATCGAACTTAGTGATCATGGGGCTATTTTAGGGGGAGAACTAAGCAATAGTGCTAAGGGCAACTAAAATAATTACTGTTATACTCCACCCTGGGACTAAGAAATCGGAGATTTCACTTAGTTATTTTCTTTTTAGAGAGTCCATGGTAAAACAAATGTGAGATGCTCTTGAAAATGGCTAGCTTTTTCCATAAATTTTAATCTAGAATTTTTCCTAGTTACCATACTTTTATAACTATATACATTTTCTATAAGACTTCATTAGTTGTACTTCTTATGTGTAGATACGGAAGGGCTTCAGTAAAGAACAGGAAAGGGGAAAGCATTCCTTTATTTGGAAATTTGATGCAATTAAATTGAATTGATCAGCTGATCCCAACCTTCCAATTCTCTAAAGATATTTTATGTCTCTCTCTCCCTCTCCCTCTATTTGTTTACCTCATTGGTATACATATGAGGATTGAGAGAACTACTACCACTATCACTACCTTGTACCCTTCTTAACATAAAGCAGGAATTAGGAGTTCTGCCATCCAGTTCTGCCATCCATCACAAGAACTATCTGACCTGCTGATATGTTCATGAAGACCTAGCATCCTCCTTTAACTCTGTTCTGTTGATATTCTTTTCTTACCCAGAACTATGGCCATGATGAGGAGTAGAACATTAGCTTTGGAAAAGGTGAATTTCATCCCTAATGCAATCTCCCCTCCCCCAAAGTGTATTCCAGAATTTCCCACTTTGGGGAATAAAAAAGATTGTAACCTAGACATTGGCTAAGTTACTCTGGACTCATAATAAGATAGGAGAAGCTGGGAAGAAGATAACAGAATAACAGAGTTGAAAGGGACCTTGGAGGTCTTCTAATCCAACCAGGCAGGAAACTCTATGGTTGTCCAATCTCTTCTTAAAAACATCCAGTGTTGGAGCATTCACAATTTCTGGAGGCAAGTCGTTCCACTGATTAATTGTTCTCACTGTCAAAAAATTTTTTCCTTAGTTCTAAGTTGTTTCTGTCCTTGATTAGTTTCCATTAGTTTCCATTAGTTTGACCTTCTTGACCTCCTCATCTTTGTGACACTGCCTTAGACATTGGAACACTGCTATCGTGTCACCCATAGTCCTTCTTTTCATTAAACTAAACATACCCAATTTCTGCAACCGTTCTTCATATGTTTTAGCCTTTATTCCCCTAATCATCTTTGTTGCTCTTCTCTGCACTCTTTCTAGAGTCTCAACATCTTTTTTGAGACTCTAGAAAGAGTGCAGAGAAGAGCAACAAAGTTGATTAGGGGAATGAAGGCTAAAACACGAATAAGAGGATTCCAGTGAACAACTCATATCTAAAGCTACAATGAGTTTTGTATCTAAATGAGACAATGCATCAAATAAACTTTATTTATTTTTTTTGCAAATTAGAGAAAGAGAGATGAAACATACACATACTCTTCAGATCAAACATATTTGGCAGCATTTCTGTGTATTAAATCCATAATCTCAGAGCTTCAGAGTAAATAATTTAGTTATTTCACCTTTCCACTTTACGTGATGAAAACAGAAGAGCTATACTAAAAAAATAATAATACCCCTTTCACATTCTCTTTTCTCTTTTATTTGATTAAACTACATGGAGTAAAATTGCATTTCCTCAATGGTGGTTTTCTAAGCATAATTGCACACCCCTTGCTGATAAATTAAGGAGCAAACAAAGCCTATTCATTTTTAAATAATAGACTTCCACCCAGCAAATACCAGGCACTGGCTTCTGAAGCACACTTCAGTCAGCAACCACGTGTGTCAGCTCACATATGCTTTGACTCAAATAGAGCAAGAAGAGATATCAGAGACAACCCATAGCATCTCTTTTTATTGCAAGAATCATTTGGAAAACATATTAATTGCTGCCTGCATTTGGGGAGATGTTTCCATTCAGCACACATTACAGAGACTATTAAAAATAATAAACCAGCATAATGAAAGGAATTTAGTTATTAATGACTCTTATGTGCCTTGAAATTAACTAAACATGTGGCAGATCTCTGGTGCAAAGAAATCCATTTGATTAATGCACTGGTACAGCACAACAAAGTAATGTCTCAAGCAGAGGAACCATTAAAACAGCAGTCCTGTATACATTTATCTGGCAATACACCCCATTGATCTCAGCAGTGTTTAGCTCTACCTGAGTAGGTATGTAAAGGATTTCAATGCACATTGCATATCATATTTCATTATAATCTAATCCCACAGCTTTGGGATAGTTTCTTTTCCACCTCTAATGATTTTTCCCTTGTCCCAGATAGAAAATTCATACAGCGTTTAAGTAACACATTGATTTGGATGCTGGTTAGCCAGTTTTGGGGGGGGGTTGTTTTTTTTATGGAAGAACCTATAGAAGATGCGAGGAAATGTGGTGTGTCCTTTCTCCAATATATCACTCTGTGATGGTAGGTGCTTTACGTATCTGCCTTCATGGAAGGGAAAAAAAGAAAAGAAGTACACAACTGCTATGAGGCAGCATTTAATGCCACCATTGTTAGCTCACGTTGGAGCCTTATATAATTAACACAAAGGAAAATTTGTAGGTACCTGAGGTCTCAATTTGCTCTTGACTTTTTTAAATTTGGCAACTTAACTTTGAGGTTTCCTGAATAGGAAATGGAGAAGGGGTAAGTCCAATAATCCATGTGTGAAGATAAAAACTTTTTCACCTCTCTGAAAGGTGGAGCCTGAAGCTCCAATGCAGCAGTCCTACTCTGAGGTGTCAAGAATTGCTGGGTTTACATGAATGAAACTCGTTGATGTGAATAGATGTTCTTTGTATAAGAGACTGACCTCATCTGTTGAAATGGAGAGCTTGTTCTTAGTAGGAAGATCTATTATGTCTGTAGATGTGTGGGAACAGGGATTAGATCATTATTTTCTAGATAAATAAAATAGCTATCGCTTCAAGTCTTCACCTTGACAAAGTGCCTTGTGTGTAATAAATATTCCTATCTGAGATCAAAGGAGACCATCAATGGAAAACGTTTAGCCAGCCTGGTTAGCAAATGCTATTAAAGCATTGCAGGTGCCTTTCAGTATTTATCTTGTTCACTGGAGGAGACCTCACATTCAATAGTTTTGTGCATATATTCACCTTTTCCAAATCAATCTAAAATTCTGCACAGCCTAAATTGGGGGGGGGGGGGGGGGGGAGAAAAAAATACTATAAAGTGCTCTCAATTATGACAGTTGTGAATGTTTTCTGGACATACAGAAATAGCAGTCAAGAACTGTTTGAAGGCTAACTTGTCCATTTTTCAACAGTGACAAATTTGGTGAATTACCCCTGAAGCATAGTGCTATTTTTTATTTTTTTTTTGCTGTGAGTGGTGATGGTGGAACTGTCACACTCTACTCAGGGGCAGAACAGTTGAAAAAGATGAGTAAATTTCTTACATCAGTAGGGTTAGGGTTAGGTTAAATCACAGGGACTCTGATTGTTTGATAGATTGGACAAGGGTATAAGAGTTGATTCCCATGCCTGGAAGATATGTTTCGTGAAGAACAGGTAGCAGACTGGAAATTAGCTATGAGGCCATTGACTCAGAAAGTTGGAAAAATGAGGGCCAGGATTTAAATCTGGGCAAGAATCTCAGTTGTTCTTACATAAAAGGTTTTGAATGTATGGGTTTCTAAACTTACTTTTTTTTTTGCAGTTAATCTATCTAACCTCTTGAATTTGCTTGGGAAGGCAGCATGGGGAGACAATTTAAATTCTACAGATGAGATAAGGGGTAGATTATACATGCAAATACTCTATAAATTTCCTCCTTCCCTCTTTGTATTTATTGTGTATATGTCCTTAATTCATATCATAGAATATTCTGCACTGGTGTCTCTGGGAAGATCCGCTGGATCTACCATTAACTTTTCTATTGTAAACAGTGAGCAGAACTTCTCACCCATTCATTCATGCTGTTCTGTTTTGAATTTTTCATTAAAATGCTAAAATTAAAATTAAAAAAACAAGAAAGCAATTCTTATTAAATTGGTGGATTTGTATCTCCAAAGGTCCTTGGTGAAATAAGGTCACCTCACCATCTGCAAATATATAATATGTTATTACATACTGAAAGAAAACCAATTCTCTCTTACTGCTTTTCCTTAATAACTTCAATTGCTAGCTCATCATCGGAGTTCACTTGAATACTGACCATACAAATCTAAAATAGAATGTTGTTTCTTGTTTTGAGCCAATGTACTCCTAAATTATTGGTTCTAAATAATGGAACTGGTTTCAAATATAAACTGGCATCAAGTCAATATGAATATATTACTCAGTAGCAATCTAGCTGTGAAATTCAATACATTCTATAGGCATTTGAGATCAGCCTTATTTTAAAAAATGGTTAGGGCACAAACATGGAAATACTCTCTAAATGTGTCCCATTGTTGTATATGTCCTACAAATTGGTGAACCTATCTACAGGCCTTTATACTTCATCTGTGAAAAAAATTCTTCCTAGTATTTCTCTGCTTTTTTTTCAGATCAACTAAATGTTGATCCATGGGTTGTGGCAGGAATTGGCTGATTGGCTTGACACTCAAGTCTGATGGTTTGGGCTGAAAGAGTGACTGGCCTAAAGTCATCTAGCTGGCTTTCACACTTAAGGCAGGACTACAACTCATAGTGTCCTGGTTTCAGGTTAGATGCCTTAACCACCAGACCATATATATATATAAATAAATTTCCTGCATCAAAACAGATGGCTAGCAGCATTATCTGCTATTGTGTGGCTGATCTAGATTCAAATTCTCCTACACAAAATTCACCTTGTCAGGATAAAAACTTCTATGGATTGTCCAGAGTGTCTCTGAAGATCTTGACAAATGGTGAGAAGTTCATATAAGCTTGGAAGTTCAGGTAACAATAAGGTGATGTGATTATTTACATCTATAGGCTAAAAGATTATTTTTAGGCTATGCAAACATTAATTATGAACGTACACTTAAGAATGATACACATCTTAGGAGCAACAATAATTTGTTAGAAAGTCAGAATCAAGTTCAATATCTTCACTTTCATTATTCAGAAGCCCTTAGATCAGGGCTTTTCAACCTTTTCACCCATTATACCACTTTTAGGATATGGCAACATCCAAGTACCACCAGTCGCCTAGCAAGGTGTCAAAAACTTGATGACCAAAAAAGGAAAAAAGTGATAAAGTACAGGTAGTCTTTGACTTACAACAATTCACTTAGTGACTTTTCGAAGTTACAATGGCACTGAAAAAAGTGCCGCCCAAACCACAGCCTAGCAAGACACCTGCCTGCCCACTCGGTGGCACTCTTCCTCCTGTCCAAGGTTTTCATTGTTGTGAGCATTTCTGTTGAGGATTGGCAGTGGAGGTGGGGTGGGGTTTTTTTTGTTTTTATTCCCCCCATCTGCTGGGTGGTTGCAGCAAGTTTTGGTGACTTCACATGATTCTGGGACATTGTGACCATCAAGCATCTGAATGTAAATCACAAGACCCTGGAGATGCTGCAACATTCCAGCTGATCGGCGCTTCTGGGCTCAGCAGAAGTGCCAGGATCAGTGCTGCTTTCCAGCTGGAGCCTGTTGCTGATCCTGGTGCTTCCACTGAGCCCTGACAGCCCTGAAGAAGCACCGATCAGCTGGAAAGCAGCACTGATCTGGTGCTTCCACTGAGCCCTGACAGCCTTGCAGCTCCAGCCGTCTCTCACCCAGGCTTGTGCAGTGCTGACACCAGATCAGCTCATTCCCCTCCCTTGCTACCACTTTTCTAGGATGGTCGCGTACCACCTGCCAGGTGCCAATGTACCACAGGTGGTACCCATACCACTGGTTGAAAAGCCCTGCCTTAGAGATATAATAATATTAATCCACATCCACTGTTTTCCTAGGAATTGGTGCTTCAGAAGTTGTCTGTGATACTAAAGATGATATGTAGCTGTGACTTCCAGCTACTAAATGTATTTTATCATCACAGGTCCTTTTTTAATCCATATGCACTCAGATTTCCCCACACTCGAGGGAATGGATAGGGAAATGTTTTATTTTGTAAAACAAAGGTATCCCAAAGGTGCTTTTTCAAGAGGCAACTAGATTTTGTTTTTGTCTGAAGACGTTTCGCTTCCCATCCAAGAAGCTTCTTCAGCTTTTTGGATGAGAAGAGAAACTTCTTCAAAGAAAAACAAGGAAGTCCAGTTGCCTCTTGAAAAAGCACCTTTGGGACAACCATGACCTGGATGACTGAGAATCTCCATAGACATTTAAAACAAAGGTACTTTATAAAAGAAATGGGTAAAATTTAACTATATGCACAATATATAGGTGAACGATTCCTATTAGTGCTGCCCAGAGTCACTTGACAGGGAGATGGGTAGCATATAAATTTAATAAATAAATATTACCTCTGTTATATTCTATTGCTATTATTCTATACTATCACAATTAAAATTCTCTGTTTTGTATTGCTGTGCTATTTACCATACACCAATTTTTTTTTACCTACAGACAAGTTCTGCCTTTTCTCTCTCTTTCTGGGATTTCTTCTACTCCCCCATCCATTCCCCCCCCATTGTCACTTTTAATGACTAACAGGGGTTCTTGCACCTTTTCAAATTGCTGGGTCTTTATACTTTTTTTTTTTTTTTGCTTTGAGAGGATCCTCTCCTTTCTAAAGGCAAAATAAAACACTTTCTTTTTTGGGGGGTGCTGGATTTCTCCATTCATTTGTAACCGCAGAGTTCTAAAACCAATGTGCCTCCTCTGATCATCCATATACATGTCACAGTTTTTTTTCTTTTCTTGGCAACTATGATGCTGGGGAAAAACTCAAATGGGAGGAAAAGGCAAGAGCACCAGTGCCTCTAATTTTCTCAAGCAGCCTGTTCTTCTACATGTCTGTGTGTGTCTCTCTGTGTGTTAGAATTATATTTTACCTTTCTTCCATCAGCAAAAAGAAGACTACACAAGGAAGTCCCTTCTCTTTTATGTCTATGGAGATTCTCAGTCATCCAGGTCATGGTTGTCCCAAAGGTGCTTTTTCAAAAAGCAACTGGACAAAGTTGCCTTTTGAAAAAGCACCTTTGGGACTCCCTTCACCTTTATCCCCACAACAGCAACTTCATCAACAAAATTGAGAGAAGGATGGCCAGGTATCATCTAGTAATTTTCTATAGTTGAAGCTAGAAGTGAATCCGGATCTCTCCATCCTAGACTAATACCCTAATTACTACAAATACTGTTATATTTGCATAGCATAAAACCAGGAAGGGACGTGAGAGAGCAGGAAAAAACAAAACAGGCTAACTCCCTCCCCTAAATAACTGATTGATATCTATACAGTTTTTAAGGACATTGTTTTTCTATCAGACAAATACAATACAGCAACCTGCAGTATGCACGTGGAATGTTGCTAGTGATGAAATAAAGCAAAATATCTTGTGGAAAATTTAAATCAGTGGATAAAGACTTAAGGTGAGGATACTGACATCCCCCTTATGATAGAAGATGCTGATTAGTCAGTGAAAATTATCATCTAGTAAATCAGCTTCTGATGAAAGAATACTGGGTGGATCTCTGACTAGCTTTATCTATTGTTCACATCAGTATTTGTGTCCTTCAGCATTTACTGAGTCTTAAAGAGCTGTGCAAAAAGAACAGAAACAAATTAAGCTAAGGACGGAAAAGTTAAGTAGAAATTATTAAAAATAAATGAACAGAGCAAGATCTACTAATCGCTTTGAGGTTTGTTTCATCCATCTCTGTCTCTCGATGTTGCTTTCCGAAATCTCAGCATAGACTGCCTTACCTGATCTTCAAACAGTGAAAATAATCTATAATCATTTAGGATTTCAGTATTTTTAAATGCATTTGAAGAACCTATCCTATTATCCTGGGCTTAATGATAGATTTATTGTCATATTTTCCCAGTACAGCAGTTTGATTGTAGCTTACTGAAAATGGAAATCACATCCAATACATACCATAAATAAGAGATCAGTCTGTTTTCTCTTTCCACTTCCTTCTAGCTCTGTTGCACTCCATAAAAATCTATCCCCTGCTATGAAAATCACACCAATTATTTCTATTGACAGATTTTATTTTATTACATTGCTGCTAAAATTATTCTGTTTAAAATAGCTTTGCAGAAGTAAGCAAGCATATAATTACACAATTAAAAATACATTTTACACATGTGAAATACTAAGAAATGTCTAGTAGCATGGAATGGAGTGTTATCAAGGAAACTGATTTATTTTGCTATTCAAAAGTGTCATGTAATTAGAGTTTAGCAGATATTCCTCTTTTATCCATATTTAGACTAAAGTGTCATTCATTGTCAAGGAAATAGCACATTGACCTGTTCTTAAAATGTAACAAAACCATAATCATTCATTTCTCCTTAAGTAAAATAATTTCTTTTACAAAAAGTATTCTCCTGTTTGTTTGTTTGTTTCTTTTTCTTTAATCCTCAGTACTCTGTCACATCCACAACAGATGCCTTAAAATTTAACTCTGGTCAAGGTTAAGAAAGTTCCATGCTTTATGAAATAAATTCATTTCATGTATTTTAATGCAGAGCTTTATGAAATAAATTCATTTCATGTATTTTAATTTGTTCATTGGACAAATACATATATCAGAACATAGTTATATATTATTTGTTGCCCATTTCTAATTTTAAATGCATTTCTTTAACTTTTCAGCAATCAAAATACTTGAATTTACAAGTATTAAGGTAGTATGTTAAAAATAAGAACTTCTTTATTGCCTCATTTAAATAATAAGTATTGTATATTATCCTTCTGTGAAGTTCAGCTCTTCTAGATGTATGGATTTTCTGTAGACATTGATTAATTCAGTAAATTGTGTGCAAGCCTAGAAATTTATTGTTGAAAGTAATCAGTCACCGAAATGCATTTATTAGTGTTTTGGTACCTGAATATGAATATCCATATCCATTCTTGGATAAACTCCCTTTTTATAACCCTGC
The DNA here is from genome assembly GCF_001527695.2 of Protobothrops mucrosquamatus. NCBI lineage: Eukaryota > Metazoa > Chordata > Lepidosauria > Squamata > Viperidae > Protobothrops > Protobothrops mucrosquamatus. Next base: position 343,038 of record NW_015386536.1, read on the forward strand.
AATCCTTTAATTCATGATAGAGTCAGGGGGACTGGATGCATCTAAGCATTTACTGTCCGGATGCCCTTCCTGATACCATGTGGACTTCGATCTGGTATTTTTTCTTTGCACCTAGGAAAAAAGCATCTGCCACTACCTAGGATTGAATTTTCAACCTTCCAAGTGGGAGGTGAGCTCATATATCCATTCTTGGTCATTCACACAATTTATTAAAGGTTATCATCTCTCTGTTGACTTTGAACAAATTGTGGATATTTACTGGGAATATAGATACATCTGTAAATTACAGTGAGGATTTCCTGCAGCTCATGTTTTTAATTTTTTTAAAAAAAAATGTTCCTGTTTTGACAGGCATGTCACATGATTTGAGAATTTGGATTTAAGCTAGAGGGTAAATAATAATAATGCTAATGCTAATGCTAATGCTAATGATAATAATCCTTGGGAAGGACTAGATAGGTAGACAAAAATGCCAAATTCAGTCTGAACATCTGACTGTGCGATGATCAATAATAATAATAATAATAATAATAATAATAATAATAATAATAATAATAATAATAATAATAATAATAATAATAATGATAATAATAATAATAAAGTTGGAAGGGACCTTGGAGTTTATCTAGTCCAACCCCCTGCTCAGGTAGGAAACCCTATACCATTTCAGACAAATGGCTGTCCAGTTGAACCTTCATTCTCCAAGACAAATGCTCCAAAGTCCAAAGTCAGTGTGTGGGGTTGTGGCTTATAAGTAAAGCCAGACTTAAAAGCAGAGCCAAGGGTTAGAAAACATATTGTGCAGCAGTGTCAGCAGGAGAGGTAAGAAGCATAAATAATCACCATTAGCTGATTATTATTACAATATCTCTAAAAGGTTCACTTTTTATGTTCCTGCCTTCTCTGACTACCAAAACTACCAGTGTTCCATAAGGCAAAAACCTGCACAGCTTAATTTGAAACAAGTATGAAATGGAAAACAGGAAGAAGCATAAAAAGACTTAGGTAGTCAACCATGATCTTCTCTGATTTATACTATCTTGACCATGTGTCAGAATAGCAATAAGGCAAGCCAGTATTCTTCCCAAATTACCTATTGACATGTTTTCTTTTGCTAGAGGAATACATGTTTTTGTGAGTGAAAGTAACAAATTATTTTGACTCCAAAGGCTACATGTGGTGGCAGGTGATGAGTCAAGGATCAATTCCTTGCACACACATATTTTTATCTGTGCACACAACTAGACAAATGCTCATACTCTCTTTCTCTCCTCCAAGATAATCTCAATGCAGCTGAGATATCTAGGGAGAGGAGGGACTACTAATGTTCTCCTGCCCCATTTATATTTATTTTCCCCCATTTCACTTATTTGTGGGATTTCCTCTAGCCCTAGAGATTATTCCCACTGCAAAATTCAGAGTGCACTACTTCCGTTTCTCATAGGGTTCTTTACTTAAGAACTCAAATGTGATACTTCTCACACTGCAAATTCTTTACTGGATAGTACTTGGAATACAGCTGTAGACTGGTGACTTTTTCAAGACCATGTACAATTCCCTAATTCTTCCCACAATGCTTTGATAGACAGGACACTTGAGCTTTTTATCCATTTCCATACTGTGCCAGATCCTAACAGATATCTTGTTTTATTTTGCCTTGCTTCAAAAACCAAAGGTGCTTAGTCTCTAGTTTAAATCTGTTTTCATAGAGATTAAAAATCATAACAAAAAAATGCTTGTTTTGTTAATTTCCTCTACAAAGCTGAAAACAAATAGACACCATATCACTTTCCTTTGGTCCCATTTTTTCCATCATGACTGAAAGAACACCAGGAGCTGCAAAAGAAGAAAACCACTCAGTACTCCATCCAATACATGCCAACCTTATGCTTATCTCAGTAGCGAATCTCTTTGAACCAAATCATATGTTCCTCACATTCTGGGTTGACATAGCCAGTGTGATTCCCAAGCACATTTAATTGCTATATTTTTTTAAAATGGGTCTCCCCATTTAAATGGGTTTTAAATGGTTGCAGTCGTAAAGGACCAGCTGTTCTCCTGAAAAATGCTTGTATTGAAAAATCTAAATGATTTTTCTTTCAAAGAGAAGCAAAGAAATCACTGGTAAAAAAAAGTGAAGTAAATTAAAGTAACCTTCATCAGCTCTTCCACCTCCCTTTATGCTGTCTAGCTTATTCTGTCTACTTTTCCTAACAATTGAACATGTTGATGACAAATGAGGATCAGGTATTTGCAGCCCCTCTCACCAGTGATCATTCATGTATCACATGCTTCCAAAAATCCTGGACCAAATGGTGCGATCTTTGGGACTATCCTGTAGATATATAAAGAACAAGGAAGATAACCTTGACAGAAATTTTTAGCTCAGTTACCAAAGCAATGAGGAGTGAAACATTTTAATTCTACAACAGACAGATAATATATGGAAGAGTCTTAAACAGATACCTCCCTAATTCAGAAGAATAATTAAAATAATTTGTTCATATAAGCAGTGCTGTAGAACAGAGGCCATCTTTTGGTCGCCAAAGGCTTTACTTGGAGGTAAGAAGTTATAGGTTTTCTTTAGTTTTCTTGATTTTTCAATCTTGATGTACCTATTATGTGGCTTATATTCCAGGTATCCTATGTTTCATACAGATAGTGCTAGAAAAAGTTGATTTGAAGGAGTGCAAAAAAGGGATCTGGGGCCACAATTTGCCCACATAAAAAAGTAATTCTTGTTTAGGATAGTTAATTGTTCTTGTTTAGCATATAGTCAATTGAATGCATCAAAGATAAAGAAACCATACTCAATTAATAGTTCTTAATGGCACTACATCCACATGGAGAGAAGTAAGCAGTGGGATACCACAAGGTTCCGTCTTAGGCCCATTACTCTTCAATATCTTCATCAATGACTTAGATGAGGGAATTGAAGGAGAACTCATCAGATTTTCAGATGACACCAAACTGGCAGGAGTAGCCAACACCCCAGAAGAAAAACTCAGGATCCAAAAAGATCTTGACAAACTTGAACAATGGACCCTATTCAACAAAATGAGTTTCAATGTGGAGAAAAGCAAAGGTTTACATTTAGGCAGGAAAAATCAAAGGTACAAGCACAGATTGGCCAAGACCTGGCTTAAAAACAGTAACTCTGAGAGGGGCCTTGGATGATCACTTAACTATGAGCCAGCAGTGTGCAGCAGCAGCCAAAAAAGCTAATACAATCCTTGGTTGTATAAACAGAGGCATAGAATCAAGATCACGTGAAGTATTAGTACCGCTTTATAAAACCCTAGTAAGACCACAACTGGAATACTGCAGCCAATTCTGGTCACCATATCACAAAAAAAGATGTTGAGAGTTTGGAGAAAATTCAGAGAAGAGCAACTAAGATGATTAAAGACCTAGAGACTAAAACATACGAAGAACGGCTGCAGGACTTAGGTTTGGCTAGTCTAAAGAAAGAAGAAATAGGGGAGATATGATGGTAGTATTCCAGTATTTGAGGGGCTGCCACCAAGAAGAGGGGGTCACATTATTCACCAAAGCAACAGAGGGCAGGTCAAGAAACAATGGTTTGAAACTGATCAAAGAGAGAGGCAACCTGAATTAAGGAGAAACTTCCTGACAGTGAGGACAATTAACTAGTGGAACAGCTTGCCTCCAGAAATTGTGGGTGCTCCATCACTGGAGATTTTTGAGAAGAGGCTGGACAGTCATTTGTCTGAGACGGTATATTTGTCTTGAGCAGGGGGCTGGACTAGAAGACCTCCAAGGTCCCTTCCAGCTCTATTCTATTCTAAACCATTTCTTTATGTAGGCTAAATGTTTCATATTAAGCACAGTGGAATAACAAAGAATTTCTGTCTAACCAAGGATTAAGAAAAGTAGCTTAAATATATTTGTGCACTGCCCAAAACTTCCGTAGCCTTCTGAATTTAGCCATTCATCAACTGTTTCACATCTTTGCCTTTTCGGAGAAATGATGCATTTATCTTTTCTTGCCTTAACCTTTATAATCCTCTTAGCAGCGAAGATAAATATTGTGGAAACTCATTGGTTTTATGGATTTTAGGAAAACACATCTTTGATTAATTTGATGCCATTTAAAATGATCTGATTTCAAACCAGGCAAGTATAAATGTGCTACTTTTATAATGACTTTAAATACAGCCCTGCAGATGTCTAAGTAGTAGAATCTTAATGGGATTATATTTCTTAGCTGATATATATGATTTTAGATATGAAAAGCCTTCTGTTTTAAATCCACTTTAGAAAAATGTGTATTAGGTATGCAAGAACACCCTGAAATGTTTCCATTAGCCCCTATTTACCCTTAAACAAAAACAAAAAGGGGATAAAATGCCAGTTGGAATAGATAAAAACATTGTCAGGGAAACACCCAATTTTTTTGTGTGGTAAGAGTGTGCACAAACAGATCCATACCTATATTGCATTTAAGAAAAAAAAATCTGTAACAAAGAATTGACAGGTAATGGGATCATTTTTGCATACTGATTTTGTTTAGCCGTTCGCTATCAGTTAGGAAGACAATGTAAGATGAGAAAGACATTACTCAATAATAGAAATAAAAGATATGTTCCAGGTTATTTTTACAAAATAACTTAAGTAGCCAAGACTCTATGGTTGACTCCGATTAACAGCATTAGTTTTCTTTTCAGTAGAACATTAATTCTTACTCTTGTTTTTTGAAGTGGTCTCTTTCTTTGGACAACATCAAAGATCCAGTTAATACTTGCTGGACTAGGCTATCTACAGGGCTGGATTCTGCTTTGTGCAAGCAGACCATGCTTTTGAGTATGTAAATTCAGTCCTGCTTAATTTACCAGGATATCAATCCATAGAATATAAAATATCTGGTGGAAAACCCAGGCAGGTTAATGGAGTCATAAATGCTATCGTGGAATTTGTTTCAGTGAATTAAGGCTTTCATTTAAGAAAAGTTGTACAATTGAATGAGTGGCATTTAGTGATTTGCATTGGAGCAGTATAAGCCAATAATATTAAGGTTTCCTGCTGATTACATTAGAAGCAGTAGAAGGAATAGTATCATAAATATATGTATCATCAATGTAACCTAAATTAGAGATAAATGAAAAGCACTATGACAATAATGGCTATAGCAAGTAATATATTTCATCAATATATTGAACTGAATTACTAGCAGAATTGATCAATTGATACAACCCATTAATGCCCTGTTGCACACTACTTGCGTTTCAGACTTTAAAGTAAAAGATCTCAAAATGTTTCAAATTCTTTGTGTTCCAAAGACAACTAAAGTTGTGAGAGCTCCAACACTGGTGTTTTTTAAGAAGAGATTGGACAGCCATTTGTCTGAAATGGTATACGGTTTCCTGCCTGAGCAGGGGGTTGGGACTAGAAGATTCTAGTCCCAATTAGAAGACTTCCAATTCTGTTATTCAGTTATCTATTAAACAAGTTAAAGGATCTGTCTTCCTTTTTATATACTCTGGCGCAATGCATAGATATTTTAAAAAACCTACACCGAAGTATTACTATAGTAATACTTCTGCTACTACATGTATAGGATGAAACCTTGCATTTCAAATAACCCAGATTTTTAAAACTAAAGAAAAGAAGAATTCAGATCCTAAAGGAAAATCTGATTTTTTTTTCCTGCAAGTACTTCATGGACAATGCTCTAAATCAGTTAACTGAATTTAATTATAAAATATTTTTAAGTATTCTTTCCCAACCCCAGAAAAGAAAATGTATACATTAATCTTACATCCTAAATCTGAACAACGAAAGTATAAACAACCTATCTGTGAAAGAGATCCATAGTCACCAGATCCTGTTGATCCTGTAGCAGCAAAAGAAAATAGACTGAAAAGAAGAAAAGGAATGAAAAGATACAGATATTCTAGTAAGAAATGGAAGACACAATGTGGTATGAGATTTCTTTCTATTAAAGTGGAACCAAATGGTTACAGAAAATTTAATATGCAATAGGAAAAATTTACATTATTAAATTAAATAGCTCCATTGCAGGATACTCAGAATAGATCCTTGGACAAGACAGGTAAATAGAAGAACAATTTTTGAAAACAGAACCTGGGACTCTGGGTGATAGTTTAATCAGCCCTTGCTCCTAAAGGTCATATAGTGTAAGGAGGGAATAACATGGAAGCTTTGGGGATCAGGTGCAGAGTTTACAAACATATACAGGATCCTAGTTGTGATGGGGTTAGGTAGGAGGCAGAAGAAAGGAAATTGGATGAGGATAAGAAAAAAAGAAAAGTCTCTGGGAGTAGTAGGAAGAAAGACTACTTGTGAACAAGAGGTAAAGAACAGAAAGTACAAGATTCATAGAAAGCACATTAAGCATCTAAGCCAATGTGGAGCGAGATATCCATCTGTGAGCAGATAATTTGGAAGATACAGCTAGGTTTGGAGGACCAAGAGGAGTAATAGATTGATAGTCTATCTAACCAAAAGGAAGGGAAGAGAATAAACTTGTTATATAACTGCCATGCCAAGATAAATTATAGAGAACATGTTTATAGAAAGTGGGCAAGGATAGAGTTATTAAACAGAGCCCATGAGAAGGAAGGATTTCATCTCTGTTCAGATCAACAGAACTAACCACAACTTGTATCATTCCAAAACATTTTCTTCTTCCTTCAAGCCTATTTGAAAGGGCACTTGTTCAGATGGAATGGGGTGGCGGTTGAAATCAGATGGCCCTGTAAATAATTTGGCACCAGTCCTTATGTTCTCTTGGTCACTTGTGTCTAAAATACGCATCTCAATCCTTACATGCTTTCTTTTAGCTCTTCCCCATTCTAGGCTGCTGGTTAGGAGTAGGGTCATCCTTGTGGTAGCAACTGATTAGGGAACTCTCTCCAGAAGGAAACGCTCCTGCTTCCCATGCACTCTTCTTCTAAGCAATAGCTGAAGACATTGTTCAGTAGACATTTGCAAAAAGTATTGATTAATTATACTGCAGAATTAGGCAACCTTTCACATTTTTTAAAAAAAATAATGAGTCTATAATTTTGGAATTTTCATGCTTTTATCATTATTAAACAGTTTTTATTTATTTTTGTACCCTTTTCTAGGGACTTTGGGAGAAGGAAAGCCATTATTATCACCAGTATCAGATTAAGACTTTCCATAAATGTCAAATGAATATATGTTTGTGTACATTCACACATATTTGTGTGTGTGAGAGGGGGGAGGGAGGGTAGGAGGGAGAGAATGAATCAGTGTAAATATGTACATTTGAATGAACATGGAATATGTAAAATGAATAAGCAGTGACTCGCTTAGGAAGGTTGGCATGCTAAAATGCCAGGCCTCAGAAGCAAATAAGCAATATGCCAAAATTAGTTCTTTCTGGATGTATGTAGTCTTCGAAAACAACTTGGTAGTAAGAGTCCTTGATTTAGAAGAAGATTTAGAGCTTACTTGTTCAAATATTTACCTGATTTATGGGTTGCATTGTAAAAGCACTAAGGCTAAGTCTCAGTTAAGAGCACCGTAAGAGACTTCCAAAAATTAAGCAAAGGACCAAATGTAACTATTAATCTGAGCGTGCTGTGAAATATTAATTATGCATTTCAAGTGAGGAGAATAAACAAGAAATAATTCAACCTGTGACATAAAATAAACCCCCAAGGAATCCTGGCTGAAGGCTTTTTCTGAACAAACACTTGTTCTTCAGTCACAAAGGAAACGTTTGCTCCTGAAGTCAGAAGCTTTTTATTAAAACATTACACAATTATTCTTTGATTATTTATTCATTTATTTTATATGGAAAATAATGCCCTTGTATGGGTGTCTGCTGCTCCTGGAAGTACAGGTTTTCTTCTCCTTATGCACATTCCATTCATACAAATTGATTGTCCAAGAATTGCTGTTATGCCATTTGTATCAGCACAGCCATTTGAAACATACCTAAACTTTTAGCCTCCCAAACCATTTGAACCACCAAAAATCCTACTTTTGCACTTATTCGTATTATGCAATTATTCTAGTTGTGAATCCCTTTTCTCATGTACCTTTACACTTGCAATAGCTACTACTTCCATGCAGAGTCCAAACAGCCATTAACATTTTTTCCAACTCCCTTACTAAGAAAAAGGAAAGGGACCTCTTTCACACTAGAAAAACCTGGACATATTATGTTGCATCAAAACATTTTACATTGATCAAAAGGCTCTTTGGCCCCTTGGATGAGCTTTTATCCTGGCCAAATCTACTGAGCGGAACATAACAATGGAGGTTCATAAAATTCATAGTGTCATAATGTATTCCACCTCTTTGTCTGCTATGCTAACTACTCGCATTAGAAATCCAGCTTTAGAAAAGTTCAGAAAATGATTTCATTGTACATTAAACACAAGGCAAGGAAGAAAATGTGTGCTTATATATGAGCACATTTGTCAGTGTATTTGAATTACATTTGACACTGTGCTCAACAATCCCATTTTTTCCAACTAGTTCAGTGTCTGGCTATGTAAGAGGTTTTCTGGGACTATAGCCCTAACAGAAAGCAAGAGAAAGCCTGAATATTGATAGAAGTAGTACATATCCCAGGGGTAAAAAGGCAGAGATCCATCACTCCTCTTAGTTGCAGAAATGTAAGAGCATCAAAAGGCAGGTAAAATTATCATTTGAATGTCACTAAAATGCAACAATGGTACTACAGGCAGTCCTCAAACTATGACCACAATTGGACCCAAAATTTATGTTGTTAAGTGAGAAATTTGTTAAGTGAGTTTTACAGCTTTTCTTGCCACAGTTGTTAAGTGAATCACTGCAATTGTTTAATTAGTAACACAATTGTTAAGTGAATCTGGTTTCCTCTTTGATCTTTGCTTGTCAAAAGACTGCAAAAAATTATCACATGGCCCCGGGACACTACAGTGATCATAAATGTGAGTCAGTTGTCAAGTGTCCGAATGTAAATCATGTGACTATGGGATGTTTCAATGGTCATAAGTATGAAAAATAGTCATAAGTCACTTTTTAGTGCCGTTATAATTGTGAACGGTCACTAAACAAATGGTTGTAAGTTGAGGACTACCTGTATATCCATTACATCACATAAAACTAAGCATAAAATGTAATAATCTGTAACTAAAAGTTTGGATTAATGGTTAAAGTATCAATGTAGAGACTGGGAGACTGAATTCCAGTCCTGTCTTAGCTACAAAGTCAATTGGGTGGCCTTGGGCCAGTCATTTTTTTCAGGCCTAGAAAGGAGGCAATGGCAAACCACATCCGAAGAACATTGCCAAGAAAAGTGCAGGGACTAGTCCAGTCAGTCTCTAAGAATTGGACATAATTTTATAGAAGAAAAAAAAAGGGACTTGCAAAGATCTATATCGCCTGGCACCTCTTTCCATTTTTATTATCCATCTTTTTTTACTATCCATCTGTGATCTTCCTTTGCAGCTCTAGTGCATTATGAACAACAATTGGAGGGTGAAGGGATCAGCGCCTTTTGTAGCAGTACCAGAATTTGAGAGCTCCTTTCCAAGATGACCATTTTGACTATTTGGCTACTGAATTTGAGGCAGGCAGTCAGAACTGCACTGTTTCATTGTACTGATTTTAACAGCCATTTGTGTTTTGCTTTAAGGAAAATTTGTCTGTTTTCTTGCTGTGGTTGCTGTGGATGTTCTTGTTTCCAGTGTGATTTCATTGGGACTGATTCATCTCTGTTTTAGTAACAATAGCAGTTGTTAAAATTATTTTAAAGCGGTTGCGTAAATGGAGTGTGTATTAAGGGACTGACAAATGGATCAATATTGTCAATGGAAGTGAAAATGAGAACAGGAGAGCAGTCCTGCTGGATTAGGCCAAGGTCATAGAGTTAACAGTGACCCACCAGATGAATTTAAAGTAGTGTTTCTCAAACTTGTGAACTTTAAGATGCGTGGACTTCAACTCCCAGAATTCCCCAGTCAGCATGAGGAATTCTTGGAGTTGAAGTCCATGCATCTTAAAGTTTCCAAGGTTGAGAAACATTGGTCTAGAAGGGCCCACAAGAAGAAGATTGAAGCAGCCTCTGTTTTCCCATTGTTGGTTCCATGCACCTATATCCATGTCTGGAGACAGCATCCAATCATCAATCTTAGCAATCATTGACAGACTTGTCCTCTAGTCCACTTTTGACATCCTTGAAATTTGCAGCCAAGATCGCATCTTCTAACAGCATGGATTACACTGTGCATAAATAAATATTTATTCTTACCAGTTTAAATCATCTAAGTTTTATTGGGTAGTAGGAGAAATAGAGAAAAAAGACTCCCTATTCACCTTGTTTTTACCATGCATAATTTCATAAACTTCAAGTGGTCAAAATATAAAAAAAAATTGCACACTTATACACAGCCAGCAAACGTGTTCACCTCTACATTCATTTTTCAGTTTTCATTTAGTGAAGTGACACTTCTTATCCCTTCTTCTTTCCTGGTCTGGTCCCTTGCCACAGCTTGTGTATACCATGGACTGCAAAGATTCAATATGCTTCTTCCTTCTGACATCATTTATAGCCAGCTTATCAGAAGCCATTTTGCTTTTAATATAAATAAGCAGAATGATAACAAGTTATCTAAAAGAAGCAAAATTCCTGCCTTCTGTTCTGAGTTCTTCATTTTTAGCTTTCTTTTCCATCTAAAGTTTGTTCAGTCCTATTTCCACATAAATGTATGATTTTAAAAAAAGCTCTGCATGATAAATATTATGTTGGTGTGTACACACACACACATGCATGTAAGTTTGTCCATTATACACAGTTTTGCTCTATTCTTTCAGATAGTGCAGCTTTGTGCATGCTTTTCATAACTACCTATGTATTTTGCACAGGTTTCCTATAATACTCAATATACCTCCTTTTTGCATCTATTTCACTGGCCAAACCTTGATATGTCACTGAGACTTAAAACAAGATTTAGACAAACGAAGGAAGACAGATCATTAACAGCTATTAGAAGTATTTTCTAACTGAATTTTCCAAGTTGGCTTATTCTATGCCTAGGCAGATGTTTTATTGTGAAGACTAGTAGGAAACAAGATCTTGGATAGTTCAAAGTCAACCCAGCTCCATAGACATGTCCCCAGAATTGTGCAAAGCTTTGAAAGGCCGTTTTGCTTTAATAAAGTTTGTGCAAAGTATGTTTCAAAACTACTTTGCATAACAATGCATCCCCTCCCAGAAGTGAAGCACCATTTTTCTTGTCTTCGTGTTCCTTCAGTCCTTCCTTCAGCCGTTCTAGAAAAATTGTCATCTTCAGGGTGTGCTCTGTGTTATCAAGATGAAGCACAACCTTCCATTACCCTCTGTTAAAAGAATCATATTTCCAAAGCTTCGGAAAACTAACAAACATTATCAGGCAATCCCGTATGCTTAAGATGGTTGTCTTTCATGCTCTTCCCAGTTGTTTCATAAACCAACTCAGAAACTCCAGTCTTGATTGCTCTGTCCTCAGCTCCTTCAAGACCTAGCTCAGTGATGGCGAACCTTTTAGAGACCGAGTGCCCAAACTGCAACCCAAAACCCACTTATTTATCACCGGGTGCCAGGTGGGCGTGGCCCACTGGGTGGGCGTGGCTGTGGTGGTCATGGCGGACTGGGTAGGTGTGCCAAGGTGGGTGTGGTCATCTCAATGTTGCTTGTGGGGAGGGATGCCTGTGGGGGTCAGGCAGAGTTGGGGGTGATCCAGGGGGTCTCTGGCAGGTGGGGCAGTGGGCAGGAGGCTCGTCCTGTGGGGTGAGGCGAGACAAGGCGAGGCAGGGTGGGAGGGAGGGAAACCAGCTGTGCTGGGATGCATCCAGCCACTCTAGGACCTCGGTGAATTAGCGGGCGGCTGTTTGAAGAGGGACGGTTGCCATCTCTGGGGCATGGCACGCATGCCCACAGAGAGGACTCTGAATGCCACCTCTGGCACACGTGCCATAGGTTCGCAACCACTGACCTAGCTGACCTTTCTCCTGCTCTCTGCATTTATCAGCAGTGCAGGATAGGCCAATCTTGCTGGCTGGTTCCTATGTAGATTGTATCTGTCTCTTCTTATTAAGGACTGTTCCTCCTCATTCCTCCTTGGGCCTTTCATTGCTTTCCCAGATGTTTCCACACATGGATGCCTTCATCACCATCCTCCTCATATTATTTCCTGTGACATTAACACAGGCTCTTTTCATTTTCTTTCTCCCCTTATGTTACAATTAAAGCTCCAATGTTGCAGCAATGAAAGCACTAGGAAAAAAAATGTTCTTTCTTTCCTATGTAGAACCGTGGAAGCTTTTGCAGCAAGAAAGAACTGGCAATTCAGAGAACTAAGTAGTAATAAAATTACATTGCCACTTCAAGATGTCAGGAGGGGGGAAGGAAGAGGAACTTTTTAGTATTGTGTGTAGTCTAAGGGAAAGCAAAGGGGGCACATTTCACCAGAGTGGCAGAAGTGAAAAGATGCCTGCGGGGATAGGTAATGGATGGAGAGTGAACTACTAGATGAGGTTACTTCACTGACTTAATGGGTCATTTTTGGATTAATTGCAAGATTAGCAACTGTAAACAAATAGAAATCCAGAAATCCAACAGACCAGAAAGAAATGGCTGCTAAAGTAGTGACCAACCTTTGGAGGGGAAAAAGTATAACAACTATTTCATCCAGTCAAAGCTGGGCTACTGGAATGGAGCAAAGTTCTGGAGGCTATTTGCTGTGAAGAGCTTAAATGTTTTGGTTGGAGAAGACTAATTTTGAATCAACCAATGATGCAGGCTATATTTGGAATGAGTGGGGAAGGGAAGGGGGGCAATATATTTTGTTCCTGTACTCAGGAAATAGTGAGCGCCTTATTGAAAAAAGAGTGGATAGACAACACCATTGGAGGAAGCGATAATTAAGAAAATATTGGACAGTGTGGAAATGGACAGGCTCACATTGAGAATTAAAGGAAAAGAAGATACAGTATACTTTCAAACATGGAATTTATTTTATCAATGGTTGGAAAAGCGGGATAGAGAGTAAGAACGTATCTTTATGACTAGGCAAAAATCAATCCAGACAACGTTGTTTATTAACCACAAATGAATTGTAATGATAGAAAATCTAATAAAATACTTTAAAAAAGAAAAAGAAAAAAGAGTGGATGTGCCCATGGACTATAATTTCATCAGCTTCCACAGCTTCCACAGAGTAATACTTAAGTGTTTCAGTCAGAGGCTATAATGATATGTGGGAATGACCCAGTGGTGGGATTCAAATATGTGAACAACCAATTCTCTGTGTGGATGCCACTTCTGGAAGTCCATTCTGGGCCTGGGCAACAAAAAATTAGCTACCGGTTCTGCTGAACTGGTGCGAACTGGCTGAATCCCACCACTGGAATGACCTTGGGAGACAGGAAGAAGAGTTACAGATTAGACAATGGTTAGTTAAGAGGAAGCTGAATCCACAGAAGGAATAGGTGTGTGGCAAACATTTCAGAAGGAACCCTCCCTAATTGTTTGACTTGTAAATGTGAGGAGAAGAGATGTACTTTCAGATTTGCAAGATTCTATTAATGTAAATATAGAACTAGTATTCTTGTGGGTGCTTATTTTCTGGACTACCTCACAAGACTAAGAGAAGCTTATTGCAAAGTTTAGTAGATTCTCATGAAAGGTCATACTTTGAGTTGCAAAGTTATGTCTTCTGGTCAATAGAGTTCCAAAAGTATGGAATTGATTGCCTTTTCTTAAGAGCATCTCACCAGATTTGCTATATACTGAGCCATGGTGGCACAATGGTTAGAATGCATATTGCAGACTAATTCTGCTGACTGCCAGCAATTTGATCCACACCGGCTCAAGGTTGACTCAGCCTTCCATCTTTCCGAGGTCAGCAAAATGATGACCCAGATAGCTGGGGGCAATATGCTGATTCTGTAAATGGGCACTATGAAGCGGTATATAAATCTGCTATAGCTATTGCTACTGAAAGGTGCAAGGTCTAGAAGGCTTCATGTCCACTTAAGAGCTTCCAGAAAGATGCTCTTGCATTGTAACAGAAATTTATGTGCTACTACATTATGTAGTAAACAAAGTCCCTTCCTCCCCTGAAAATTCACACTGTGCAGATTATACAGGATTACCCCCTGTATTAAATAATTTGATTGGTCTGAAGCTATTTGAACTTTCTCCTGACTTCAGTGCCATATTTAATCAGAAATGTAAGGGGCATTCCTCACCTTGACGTATTATTGCCGGTAGGGTTAGAAGTGTCTTTTCACTCCCTGCTTGTGCTTAGCTCTTCAGCAAGTTTATATTCAGCATTTATCTTTGTCTTTTTTCCCCCCCTCACTACCGTATGTTGCTGACTTGAAGTTATTGTTCTGTATCAGGGGAAAAGCTCACCACTAGGGTTAACAAGCTGTTTAAAATGAAGAATAGCTTGGGATTCATGGAAAATAATCTGTTGCCTCCATCTGCCTGGCTTTTTTCTTCTTTTTACAAACTGGCTGATTTACAATCTTTGCAGAAAACATGACTTTGAATTTCCTAACTTTGTTGGAAGTAGAATTATCTATATTACTTAAGGCTACAATACTGTTAGGCTTTTTGCCTTCCTACAGAGCTACAATTCCCATACAGCTCAGCCAATTTCACTAGGCAACCTGAGGGCTATTCACTTGCTCAAGACATCAGACTGCTACTGCCAGAGTGTTTCCTCAATTAACAAATTCAGATTATTGATCCTGCAATCTCAAAATACACAAAAGTCCATTGCTGGGGGGTTGGAGGAGTTAGCAAAATTTATATGTTTGATGTTATGCTACATTTTTCAGCCAACAAAGCAGATCCTGCCTGAGCTATTGTGTGGCCTGAGGCACAGCAGCAGTTTCCTCTCTATCACAAATCAAGGCTGGTCAAGTTATATTGGCAACCAAGGAGAAAAAATTCCCACAAGTGTCTGTCCTCCCCATCGGCAATAAAATGCAATAGCAATAAATTAAAGATAGAATATTCTGCTAGTTTTCATGATATCCCAAATTAGCTGCCAGAGGCAGCTGACTTCTTTGCCTCACAGTTGGATCAGTGCTAGTGGCTCTACCTTCATGTAATGACACCATTCAAACAATAAAATACGTCTTACCAAAATGTAAAGTAGCAACTGCCCTTTGTAAGCAGAGGGTAGAAAACTTGATAAAGTAACTTTTACCTGATAAAGCATCACAAGGTTCTGAAATAAAGCAAGCTATCTAATTATCTCACAAAGGATATATATCAAAGTAGGCTTCAGAGCAAACACAAAATATATAATGCACTAGACAAAGCAAAACTTTGGAGTGTTTTCAGTTCCACTTCTAGTGTACATTAGATCTCCAGCAAGTTTTGAGATGAATTGGAATAAGAGTCCTTCATAAAACAACCAAATAACTTTAAGAAAAGCAAAACACCAAAATCTACTCAGTTATTCATTCATCTAGTTCACGGGTGTCAAACTCACCTTGTCAGGTGATGTGTTGCAACGTATCATGACTTTTTTTGCATTGCTGGAGCTGGGGTGGCCTCAGCCTCCACATGATGCAACCGGCCCATGGGCTGGCAGTTTGACACCCCTGATCTAGTTTATATCGCTACACAACTAACTTCCAGGACTCTGGCAGCTAGCATACCATTATAAGATTAATGCAATGCAATTGCCGTCCTCAAAAGGAGTTTAACCCCTACAATCATACAACTGGGATCATTTAACATTCCAACTCAACATCTGAATGAACACCCAACTTTTAAAAACTTTTCAGAATGCTAACAGGTCAGGGCTATTCAAATGTTGGGGTATGAGTGTTCTATAAAAGCAGTTACTGCGATAGAGAAGGCACATCATTGCTTCCCACTTGATGACGCTGTTTGAAGAAAAAAATGCAGAGATTGCTTCCCTAATGGTTTGAGTGGAGATGAGCAGAAACAAATGAAGAGAAGCAGACCCACAAATAACACTCTCCTATGGGAGGTAGGGCTTCATTGGCGATAACAAGGCACCTGGAATTGTGCCTGGACCATCATTGGGAACCAGAGCAGCTTGAGAAGCAGAGGTGTTATGTGGGCATACTGTGGTGTGGCCAAAACTGTGCACACCACTATATTCTCAGCCAGTTTTAGTTTCTCAATACTCTTCAAGGGCAGCCCCATTTAGATATCGCAGATGTCCAATCAGGACAGTGGTGGGATTCAGCCGGTTCGCACCACTTTGGCAGAACCGGTAGCTAATTTTTGGTTGCCCAGGCCCAGAATGGACTTCCAGAAGCACATCTACACAGAGAACTGCTTGTTCACATATTTGAATCCCACCATTGAATCTGGAAGTGACCAAGATATGCATGATTTTAAGCTGAGATTCCAGGAATGGACACAATTGGTACACAAAACTGTTTGGGCAATGGTTCTCCCAGCCACAGCTGTTATCTGTCCTTTGAGCAGGAACTGTGAGTCCAATAAGGTCTCTAAATTGTACACCAACCTTCTGAAGGACTGCTACCCTATCCAGAAATAAAAATGGAAAATCTCCACTTCTATGAAGCATCAGGACCCATGGCAACTTGGCCTTGTCAGATGTGAGTTACAACCAGGTCTTCCCCATCTAGACCTTCAAAGGCTCCAAACACTGGAAAATAACCTCAGAAAAATCACTACATCAGCCCAGGAGACAAACCGTCATCAAAAATTAAATTATGAAGGAGGGAGGCTTCACAATAACATGGTTGTGAATTCACCAACCACGAATGGAAATGAGAGCACTGAGGCGCTGATGACCACACACTGGTTACAGGGGACTGGAACATGGTTTCAGTACTAAGTATCAGACTGCATATAAGAAAATATGAAAATAATGAAATGGGATATAAGATGGAAACAAATCACAATATCATATTCTATAACATGTTAGCTTGCCACCAGAACAGGGTTCCCCAACCTGTGGGCTGTGGTCCAGTACCATTCCTTGACCTGTTGGCCACTGCAGGAATGGCTGGAGGGTGTGCACATGTGTGCATGCACCCTCCCCACTTGCACTAGTGCTGCAGCATGGATGCTAACAGCTCTGTTTACAAATGTGTGGGGGCGCTAGTGCCGTCTCCAGCATCATGTGGGCACTAGTGGCCCATTTGCACATGCGCACAGACACCAGTGTTGCCACCAGTGCCATCATGAATGTGTGCGGCCTACTTGTGCATGCAAATGGGCGCTAGTACCACCACCATGTGCATGCCCGTTTTGCACATGCGTGCACGTACATTTCCCTGCTCCCCCCTTTCCCTCCGGGCCACTAGAAGACAAAATTGTTTTAAAGAAAGTTATTTAATTGCTTTAAAGAAAGTTATTTAATTATTTGGTAAAACATGGGAGCATAAAAAATTAACTTAGGATCAAACTAATATTTCAAGATTGCTTGAAATAAACCACTATTTTTGGTGGTGTTTATTGGTTTTTTAAATTTTGTTTTTGTTTGTAAATGTCTTCAAGTCAGTTTTTGACTCTTGATGTCTGACTAAACTAGTCCTTGTAATTTTTTTGGCAAGGGTTCCAAAATAGTTTGCCATTGCTTGCTTCCTTGCACTAAAAGAGAATGAATAGCCTAATGTTATGCAACTGGTCATGTTTTAAAAAATATTTGTCCTTCCATTGTACCTAAAAGGTTATATTCATGAGTTCTTAGAATATAACCTTTTAGGTACAACTGGAATCATGTATTTTCTAATATAAACTAGCCCTCTCCATAAATACTTGCCTACTTGAGAAGAACACTTTCATCTTGGAACAAATTTATTGACTATAATTTTGAATGTACCACAGAAGTAATTTCTTTTCTATCCAATTCATGGAGCTTTAGATCAGCTTATCTGGGTATAGGAAAAACTGTAAATGAAAAAAGTACAGCAAAGGCAGCATTATATGACCCCCACCCAATTTTTATTCCTTTCATGAATATTGCTCCTGTTATATTGCTCAGCCTGCCAATATAGCAATTTTATTAAGTTTTTTAAAAAGTTAAAATATAAATTAACAAAAAATTAAAAAAAATATATTAAAAGAAAGGATGAGGAATCAAAGGAGGTAAAAGTTAAAAAATAACAAAAGAGAAAAACACAAAAAGAATGACTTCTGATTTTCTTCAATATAGGCACACATATATAATAAAGTAACCTCTTATTATAAATTAAAATAAAAATATCATATAGAATAATATGCAAATTAAACAATCCAACCACCCCCAAAAAATGTAACAAAAGAACTATTTATTCTAAATTTAAGCATAAATCTATCAAGCAACCAGTAAGAGTACAATATTTAATAGATGAATTCATTGGGAAAAAAGTAAATGAAAGACAGTTGACTCCAAGCAACCCAGAATTTTTTATAAAAAGAAATGCAATGTCACTTTATAAAACTTGCAAATAAGATAAATGAAAATCAAGAGGCATAATCTTAAAAGAAACCAAAAGACACAGTGAGGCAGAGTGCTTTTTGCTGTAAGAAAATTCCTCCCCAAACTTACAAGTGTACTCATTTTCATGAACTCTTAATGTTGCTTGATAAAGTGAGAAATTTAAAGAGTTGATTGCAATTTTGCAAAGGTTATGCTGGCCTAATAGCCTCGGTTTGGAAGGTTTTTTTCCCCTCAAAACACTGGAAAGGCATGTTCCCTTCTGTTCCACGTGGGTGAAAGGTTTGTGCTAAGATTTAGTCTGTGACAATACAAATGCCTGTTCCCTTCTATAAACAAAATATGCATTAGAGACCCTAGTTTACTTCATATAACACATATAATTGATACTGTAACTATTTGTGGTATGAAGCTGAAATGGTTAATAGTTTTAATCAACTTGCAAGCCTATGGAGGAGAATTCATCCCAAAGCAAGGAAAGAGTTTCCAAGGAAAAAGAAAAAAGAGAGATGAAAGAACAATCTAAGATATTCAACTGCTAAATATTTCGTTAATAAGTCCATAGTTTAGCTCACTGGTAAAGCACCAGCAAGTATTAAACTCAGTAGATATAATAAAGCTATAAAATAGCTCAGTAGATATAAAGATATAAAGTACATATATAAATGCATTTAGTAAACCAAGAAGTATTTTAAACAGGCAGTATAGTTTAACAATGAATAAACCTCAAACAATGCCATATTTCCCCCC
This sequence comes from Protobothrops mucrosquamatus, assembly GCF_001527695.2. Taxonomy (NCBI): domain Eukaryota; kingdom Metazoa; phylum Chordata; class Lepidosauria; order Squamata; family Viperidae; genus Protobothrops; species Protobothrops mucrosquamatus. Next base: position 362,219 of record NW_015386536.1, read on the forward strand.
ACACCTACATTTAACCAAGTAGCCTTCTTGAAATTAGTGTGAGAAACTGGAAAATAGCCCTCGTCTGCCCTCTAGCGTCTGTGGGGAGTCCTCAGTTCAGTTTTTTTCAAGTACTAAAGGCAGGAAACAGAAACAAAAGACAGCTCCAGTTTAAAGTAGTAGTAGTAGTAGTAGTAGTAGTAGTAGTAGTAGTAGTAGTAGTAGTAGTAGTAGTAGTAGTAGTAGTATTGATCATCACACAGTCAGCCAGATGTTCAGGCTGGATTTGGCATTTTTGTCTACCTATCGAGTCCTTACCAAGGACCTGGGATAGGCAGATGTGGATGTTTGATGATGATGATGATGATGATGATGATGATGATGATGATGATGATAGACATCAAATCACCTCCTATAACATGGAAGACAATCTGTAACTAGACTTGGTGTTGTTCCTTTAAGGTTTATTCCCCCCACCACCACCAATTTTGGCAAGGTGAACTCAATTTTACCCTTTTCTTAGGGAATAGATATCCTACCTAAAATATGCCTGATTTCACAACCCTGTGTTCTGCATCCTAATTGCACCGTGTGCCAGAAAAACAGATTGTTTGCTAATTGATATCACAAAGGGAGACAACCCAGTGAAGGATGATTATGCCAATGCCAGCTAGTAGCTGATGAAGAGTTTGACAGGAACTCCATCTTTTTCTAAACAACTACAGACTGAACCTATAAGCCAATTTTTATTGAGATATTGCTATGCAAGTAAAGAAAGAAAGTGTGACAGAAAGGCAGCTGTTACAATTTACTGTCCACCGGGAGGACTACTTGTGCAACTGATACATCCAGTCATAGAATTGGATTTCGGGATTTTTGACTGTGGTGTCTAAAACAAAGAGACTAGATTGTAATATGGGGTATCAAAGAAAAATGGTTTGCAAACAGGTATTGGGTATAAAGTCTGATGAAATAAAATAAACATTTAGGATTGGCTATAGAGTAGCACAACAAGCCAGCTTGTTCCAATACTTCTGACCAGAAGTTGCATTCCCTTTGAACCAGTGAAGAAAATATTTCACAGAGTGGAAACAGAGGCATCAATTTGTCCACATAATGTGGAAGCAATGGAGGCTGAAAAGTAAACACTCCTGTATTGCAGCCTTCACTTAGACCTTACTATGTGCTCGATCTGACTTATCCTGAAAGTTTTTTCCAGCAAACATACTGCCTACTTCATCTCTCTAGTAAGCCAGAGTGTTAATTTACTTCTGCAAGAAGAAAGTACTTAGAAGCATTAATGTCAATCAGCTGGCCCATCTAAGCTCCATATTTCAGAATGGAACAGTATTACCAATAGATGAAGTAGGAAACTTCCCAGGTGACCTATTTTCCAAAGCACCTGAGGGCAGGACAAGAAGTAAGAGATAAAGCTTATCAGGAAGAAATCTAACCTAAAACTAAAGAGAAATTTCATGTCAGTGAGAACAACTAATCAGTGGAACAGTTTGTTTCCAGAAGTTGTGAGTGCTCCATCACTGGAGGTTTTTAAGAAAGGATTGGACAGCTACTTGTCTGGAATGGTATAGGATCTCCTGCTTGAGCAGGGGGCTGGACTAGAAGACCTCTAAGGTCCCTTCCAACTCTGTTATTCTGTATTCTGAATGTAGGGCAAATAAAGAAGAAAGAATAAAAAGTAAAGACTGAATCTGCACAATGGCGACCAATGTTTTACAGGCTAGAAAGAATAGTTCAACTATTTTTTAAAGCTATTAAGACAATGAGCAAGAATCTATGAACTCCAAAAGGTGGGAGAAAAATGCAAAGAATTTATATTCTGGAATATAGACCTATATAAAGGCTTTGACTTCTTTGTACTGCAGGGGGCAAATTTTCTACTGGGTATAAAAGTTCATTCTTGCAAAGAATCTGGTTGAATGGTGCCCAAATGTCTGCTGTTAAATTAAGCCAATTAGGAAAAAAAAAGGTTATGTATCTGGGGATAAAATGAAATCTGGTAGAAGCCATCCAGTATTTGAGTCAACCATTTTAAATGCTCTGTTTTCCCTGCATATTTGGCACCAGTATAAAGGCCACACACAAATTTCTTCCCTCTTCAGACCATCAGTTACACCTGAACCAGGTTACTAAATCCAGTGTCCTGATGCATACGTAAGACCAGATTTTATTAAAAACACAATTATCTATGAAACAGATAATTTGGAGACCCCCAAGGATGATGTCAAGAAGTGCATTAGAGCCCCAAAGCATTATGCCGCCTATCTTTGAAGGAAAGCATCTAATTTAATTAAGCTTGAGAAGGATATACCGTACTGTCTCCTACCTAAGTAATATAACAATTGATGGAAAACCATATCCATATCTTTCAGTAGAGTTTGCCTCCAGGGATAATTGGCAACCCATTGTGTTGTGTTGTTTTAAATAATTATGTAAGTGAAAACTGAGTACCATTTGGCAGTTATCTAGCAAATAAATTCTGGTACTTGGGCAAGCGCCAGGATACCGCTCCTGATCACTAAAGATGGTCAGGAATGAAGTCTGTGTATTCAATGTGCAGAACTTTACAATAAATCTAGTATTCTGTAAAACGTCTGTGATAATTTTAGGTTGACATCTGGTTACTGATATTCCAGATGCTTGCAGGTTTCTGGCTACCAAACAGCATATTCTATATTGATACTAAGTTAACTTAAAACAACACAATAGGAAGTCTACTGTTTGTGTAAACAGTACAGGGAAAGTCAATATCCCATCTAGTTGCTGAAATCCTAGAGAACCTAGCATTAGGGGAAAATAGTACGATTTTGTTGGTTGACATCTTCATGCTTTTCACTTTGCTTAAACAATTTTTATGATGTGGACATGATATTAAATCTTTGAATGCTGTGCTTTAACTTTTTATTTCTTTTCTCATTGTGCTTTTCATTTTACAAAGTTGGGCAGTTGTTCTTGTACATTTAATAAAACACTGCATTTCTAGTGCATTTTTTCTTTTTTACCAATAGCACACATTAACTAAAACAAGCATCTTTTCTCCTGATGTGGACATGGTATTAAATCTTTGAATGCTATGTTTTAACTTTTTATTTCTTTTCTAATTGTGCTTTTCATTTTACAAAGTTGGGCAGTTGTTCTTGTACATTTAATAAAACACTAAATTTTTTCTTCTTTATCAATAGCACACATTAACTAAAACAAGCATCCTTTCTCCTGTTCGTGTGTTCATTACAGCGAGTTTATGTTTCTGAAAGTTGGCAACAGAAAACAGCCCAGTAATAGAAAGTGTGAACACACTGGTTTCTTTAAATACAGCATTTTTGCCTTAAACCATTGGGACTCTGCCAAAATAGTAATAGCTATAGGCCTTGGGACATCTATGGCCATAAATAGAAATTCTCTATGAAGATAATATTCTAGGAGACAGAAAGCAATTTCACCATAAACATATAATCAACTACCTTTGACATATATCCTCACTTCAAGTTATCATCTCTGCCAATATTTTTTACTTGGA
>NW_015386536.1:366380-376870 GCF_001527695.2 Protobothrops mucrosquamatus
TTTTGCCTTAAACCATTGGGACTCTGCCAAAATAGTAATAGCTATAGGCCTTGGGACATCTATGGCCATAAATAGAAATTCTCTATGAAGATAATATTCTAGGAGACAGAAAGCAATTTCACCATAAACATATAATCAACTACCTTTGACATATATCCTCACTTCAAGTTATCATCTCTGCCAATATTTTTTACTTGGATGTTTTAATACCATATCACCATATGCCATGGTTTTGGAATATTGCCTCACATAGTTATCTCTTAATTGCCTTGACCTGTAGGAGCAGTTTCATAAACTCAAGCTAATCTCACACATCCACTCCACACTCTGTGAAATCTGCTTCTAAAAAGTGTTGGGTGGAAGACTGTGTTCATGATACACAGGCAACCAATGAACATAGCAAACCATTTTTTTTAATCAGAATCCCCAAACACTAATGCTTTATTTTATTCATTTTATTCAGTTTTATCTTTATTATCACTTACCGACAAACACAGATTGGTGGACTTTAGATAGTATTGTAGTAGTATGAATGGATTGCATTGAGTGTTCTGCAGGGACAGCATTCCTAGAATCAATTTTACACTCTGAGTCACAATCCTGGACCCTTATTTGTCTTGTCAGGGCTGAAAATAAGCCACTAGTTTAGATGTAAGTAGAAATGCATTTATTGTAGTTTCTATTATGTTATCTTTTCTTGTTCAGCAGAACTGGGCTATTGAACAAAATGAAAATAAATAAGCATGATTTATATAGAAACACAATACATATTCCTATAAGTCTAAGCTATTCTTAGTTTACTCCAATGTCAGTTTTAGTGCAGATATAAAAGTAGATTTTACTAAGCGAGTGCTGGAAAGAATTTGGCTAAATAGAAATGGGACAGAACTGAATTGAGAAGAGGGGGTGGAATCAAACCCATGAAGGAACAGATTATTAATAGAGACAACATCCTGGTATAGCTTGGTGAAACTGGATTTCATTGGCTTCTCAAACACTAATATCCCCAAAGAACCTAGAAGGCAGCTCTTATGAAGAGCAGTTAAAGTAATGTATATAAACCTGCAGACTGAGGGAAAATGGGATAGTGGTTTTCAGATATGTAGAGCAATGCCATATGGAAAAGGAAGTAGATTTCTGTTGCCCAGAAGGCCAGAAATTGAATCTATTGGTTGAAATGTGATAAAATATATTCCAGTTAGATATTAGGATGAATTTCCAGTGGTAAGACTTGTCAGCCAGTGAAATATACTTCCCAAAGTGGTATCTTCCTCGTCATTCCTTTAAACAGGCACTTCAATCTGAAATGCTTTAGCAGATCTTACTAGATGACATCTGAGTTCCTTCCAACTCTATGATGCTATTATTATTGTTAAAAAGTAATTTTACTGGTTGGAGTCTCAAAAGGCTCACTGATTGCAAATTACTTATGCTATGAATTATGCAAATGATATTTTATGATTTGCTGAGAGTAAGCTTCCTAAAATCTGAGTTTGGCACATTGTCATTATATCAGGGAATAGAGAATCTATTACTTTGATTAACAGTTTTGTGCACTATTGCGCTTCTGCCAATTTGGGATCTTCCTTAGCTCCATTGGGAGAAAGGCACAGACTATGGTGAAGGTTTATAGGAAATATATCTCAAGACCTTAAGGAATTACACATTTATTGTGATTTTGGATTTACAATTTGATCTTCCAGCAATACCTTGCTTATATTTTGCCCCTAGAAAATTGAGTTTTAGCTTTATTAACAGAACATGTCAAGATGCTTTCTTACAATTTCTTACACTTCTCTGTGTTCAGTCTCTGCAGGATTTTGTTAGAGAAAGAGAGATCTTATGAATTTCAGTTTGCAGTTTCAACAATTGAAATCTATTGCTATATCTTATTTATTTTATTTTCTATATAATAGCGTGGAATGCATAAGAATTACAAAAATTCAGATTAATATTCCAGACTTTCTCTGTAACTGAGATTGAAATTTCATGGAAATGTGAATTTGAAAGGAAAGCTGCTAAAAATCAGTAGATACAATAACTATCTGAAAGTCACAGTTAAAAGCCAAATTATGTGCCTCAAGTGCCAATAAGAAAGCACATTATCTCCTCTAACCATCTGTCATGACTATTTTAAAGACTGATGCTCAAAATTATGTATCCATTAGGGCTTGTGAAATGCTATCTCCAACTATTTTTTAGGTACTTGGGAAATGAATCACTGTTTTCCATTATCTACAATGGGAGAGATGTTCTAACCTGTTATCTTTACCATGATGAATTTAAAATAACCCGTGTATGAAATTTTCATGAAAATATCTACAAAAGAAATCTCTTTTTAAAAAAACAACATGCTGAGCTATGGTCTGGTAAGTCCATCATTATTATATCCACCTTGGAATACTGCATAATTGTCATTTAGCTTTAAATCCATCTTTCTTCACTAATCCTTGGAAGCAAAAGCAAAAGCCTTCAGAAATATGAATGGGTCCAATTGTGGCAGGCAAAAGGTGAATCAAGTGGTCAAAGAAAAGCCCAGAATACATTGTAGCTCACTGACTTAAGCTGAAAATAGGGATCCATTTGGTAGCCCACCAAATCCTAAGTAACATTTCCTTGGTATATTAAAGAAAAGAACTGGGGTGTTGCTGTATTTTTGTTTAACATGTCCATGTTCATAAAGAACTTAACAGTAGTATGACTGGGGCACAATAGAAGAGTTTAGTCCTTTTTGCCAACCTGGAAACTTCTGAACACAAATAACTTTTAGAATATTGGACAAGAAAGGAAGAAAAGCAAACAAGAATTTTAAAAAGTAGTCTAGAGCAGTTGATCCCCCCAAAAAAATCTCAACCTGATATATATCATCGAAAGGAAGAATGTAAAATACAGGATGGCAAAAAGTAGCCTTCTGTATTTCTGCTGCAATTCAATTTGCTTTTGCCGTGGTTATGCATAAGAAAAGATGGCTGCTGGTGCTAAAATGCAAGCTAGGAGGACCCTGGGCAAGAAGATATACCCGGAATATATACCAAGCATCATTTGTATTGGCAAATTCCTCAGCTAGAAGCCTACATCACAGCAAGACATTAAATAGATTTATTGCCTATCAGCTTTAAAGCAGAGGAAAGATGTCTGGTTTTCATAAAGAGCTGATGCATTAAATAATAAAAGCAGAAATAAAAAGGCAGCAACACTACTAAGAAATCATCATTCATTCGAGTTAATGTATATGACAAATTCCCTTTGTGGTTGGGTTGTATCCAGTTCCACCTGCCTGCAAAAGCTTTCATGAAGATATCCAATAGTTTTTAAGCACAGAATAATTCTGCAACACATTCCCTGTTATCTATTTGACAACATTTTAATCTCTAGGCTCTGAGCAAGACTGCAGGGAACTAGTCTGTCATTTCATTTTTCAAGGAAATAAAGAAAAAAAATGAAGATGGGAAGGACAGAGTCCGCAGTCTCCCCCATCTCATTAATTGTAATATTGAAGCTGGGATGCTTTAAAAAGATATGAATACTGTCGAGAAAGGCAAGGACTTTCTGTAATCAGGTATTTGATGTTCTCCCTTGTGGTGTCAAAGTTAAAGTTGTGATTTGATCTCCCAATGATCCATGGATAGTTTTGTCATTTGTATACTTAAAACCAGGATTGTATTGATTAATTTTGTGCATGCCTCTCCACCTTTTTTGGAGTGAAGATATTAAAGAGGATTGAAACCATGTTATCCTATTTATTTTCTTTTCAGTCCTAGAGACAGTGGAATTTATATCATGTTTTTCCACCAATAGGGAGCAAAACATCCAAGCCACCTTTATTTTATTTTATCTTATTTTTTCTCTTTGCTTTTTTTTCCTTGTAAAAAAATTGTAGAAGAAATTTTTTTTTTCTTCTCAGGGAGATAACATATGACAAATGGTCTTGGAAAACAGAAAATATGGACCTTTTATGCTTTCCTGAAGACTAGAGATGGGCCAAACATATGAGAACATGAAAGCAAAACCTGGCATGGTGAACAATTTTTCTAGAAAAAGGTTGTTTTGGTTTCTAGATCTCAAAATGTGCTTTGCTTTTGTTGATTTCATTTATAAGGGATAATTAACCTGCCCTTTATGTTAGAACAGCTACTGTTAGATCTGTTAGAAATGGCAAAAGAGACTAATCAGTGTGGACATCTTTGTTTACTTCATCCAGGTGTTGTTCTTCCATCATCTATTCCCCAATTGTCCCCTGATCCCACATTGATCATCAATAGTTCTTTCAGTTGTCACACCATTTTCTTCTTCTGATCTTCTGGCCTGCTAATACTGACCCACAGTCACTAATGATAATAATAATAATAAAGTTGGAAGGGACTTTGGAGGTCTTCTAGTCCAACCCCCAGCTCAGGCAGGAAATCCTATACCATTTCAGACAAATGATTGTCTCCAAGATCCCTTCCAACTCTGTTATTCTGTTATTGTGTTAAAATCATAGCATGTACAGGTTGAAAGATTGTATTTTGAGGATAAGTAAAAAAATTGATTTTTTTTCAATGATAAGACAGGAGTTATGGTCTGCTGGTCCAGAGAGGAAAAGACTCTGGGAAAACAGGAATTCAAGTACTGTTGAGTGTTGTCTCGAGACAGTTACTTCTAAAACTTCAAAGAAAAAAAAAATGGAACATTTCCACAAGCAGTGCAAGCTTTCAAAGACACCTGCTGTGGTCTGTTTCACCACTCCAGTAACCAGCTGTTTTTGAAACTCAGAAATCCTTCAAATCAATAGCAAGTGTATGATACAGAAATGGCAAAAAGAAATCAAAGAAACAAACAAATATGTACACAAGATAAAGCTCTTCATAAACAGCATCCTATCCTAACTTATGCTTTATCATGCTGATTTTCTTGGTAAAATTCTCCTAGTTCTGCTAAGCTGGAAACATGGTTCTCAGCAAAAGGTGACTCTATTAGCAAGGTAATTTATTAACAGATAGCAGACATGTTTGTACAGTAAGAGCCTTTTTTATTATTATTTTCAAAGAAGCCATTTCAAAAATTGGACAAGCAAGAGACCATTGATTGCCTGAGTTTCTGTTTAAAAATAGTTTTATCAAGAGATTTTATATATATAATAAGTGTATTCAAAGAAAAAAAGGTAAAGAAAAGGGGAAAAAAAGGAAAAGAAAGAAGAGAGAAAGAAAGAGATAGAAAAAAGAAAAATAAAACAGAACAGAAAACATTAAAAGAAATATAAAGAAATGACTTCTCATCTTCCTCTTAGCACTTATACCTACAATGCTAATCAAATCACTCTTTATAAGATTACACCATAAGTCCCTTCTTTCTATAACATATTCTTTCTAATCATCAAAATCATAAATCACAAAATCATTTTATTTTTAAGTAAAAAGTCCACAAGGGGTTTCCAGTCATTGAATTTCAAAAGTGCAACTATTTGCTTGCCTGTGGTGTAAACAAATACAGTTTCACAGCCTCAGTCACAAAAATATCACAATATTTGTTTCTGCCACTATTTTCTTGTAAGCATCCTTCATTTTAAAGTTCTAGGCCTGCACATTGTTAGAATGTATTAGATATAAATGTGCATCTGGCAGGATGTTTCAGCAGCAGCTGCTAAAATGCCAAATCTTTACTCTGGTCGATTGCCCAAATGTGACATTCAATTGAAAATGTTTTTAATTTAAGTTCTGTTTCCAGGAAACAACATATCTCCTCTCCTCTACCACTCCTTCTTCTTCTCCTCTTCCTCCTCCTTTTGATTAAAGTTCCCCTGGCACAAAGTAATCACATCTTATTACCATCTCTTAGATATGATTGGCACAATGTGGTGTTCTGTCTTATAACAGAGCATCTCAGTTTTGGAGATGTTCAGTTTTCTGGAGCAGAAAAAAAAAGGTCATCTAAAGCAGTATGCTGCATGGTTTTGATAACAACTCTTTTTTTCTATTTTTTTTTCTACTACTATTAATTGCACAATACCTTGAGAACAGAAGTTTATAAACACTAGCAAAGATTTCATTTGCACAGCCACTTTTTCCTGGCGGACATATAGTTGGAGGAACTGACTTTATTCTGACACAGGATGCATATGTAAGTAGGCTGGACTTAATTTAGTTTACTGACTCTCCATGTCAGATTTTCAAGGTTCCCTCCCCTTCAATCTTCAGTTTCATACAGGAGAGAAATCCAGAGAGATTTTCATTGCCTGACCAGAATTCAACACTAAATCACAGATTTCCTGATATTTCACAGCTCAACTTAACTTTTGGCTTTGGATAAAAGGCAAGTCAGAAACTATAACTTGTCTAGAATGCTGCAGTTCAGCTGATTATGGGCACATTATAATCAAGAGGTGTACTAGTTACCAATCTAGTTCTGGTTACAAAGTACTGTTTGTAACCTAAGTCAGAGGTCACCAACCTTTCTCGGTTGGCCAACCAGAAGGAAAGGGAGGAGGAAGCATTTTATGTGTGTGTTTGTGTGTGTGTGTGTGTGTGTGTGTGCGTGCATGCACGGGGCCGTGAGCATGTGCGTGATGCAAATGGGGTGGGGCTAGTGCCCACATGATACTCACTAGCCCTCACTAGTTCTTGTGCAGCACAGCGCCTCATTTACACATCCTGAGGTGTGGCAGTGTCCTGTTTTTGTGCCCTACTGTGCGGCGATGTCCTGTTTTCGCGTGGTGCAGCAGCGTTCCATTTCTGCACCTTGAAGCATGGTGGTGTCCCATTTTTTGCACCCCAAGGCATGGTGTCCTGTTTTCGCACCCCGCGGTCATGGCAACAGCACGAGTGGGGATATGTGCACACGCACATGCACATACTGGCCAGCCTGTCCCACAGCCCAGTGGCCAGTAGGCCACAGCCCACTACCGGGCTGCAACCCATATTTATTTTCCGTGGAGTAATAGATGTGTATATTAAACAATCATATGGAATAATTCCTATAACATAGATGTAAATTGAGCAATTTTGTTAAAATTTAATACCACTTTTTTCCATTTACACCAGTTGTGATCATTATTGTTAATGTATAACAATATATATATGTATGTATGTATGTATGTATGTATGTATGTATGTATGTATGTATGCCAAAACAAATAAATAAATAAAACGAACACCAGGGTAAAATCATTAAACTATATGAGTTTAATGCCACTATACAAATGCCGAGCTTTCGTCAGCGTTCTGCTGACATCATCAGGGCTTGATCAGCCAGTCTGTGGGAGTGTCTTTATAGGTTGAACACAGTCTGCACACGGCTTTTGGACCTAGTTACCGGTCCTAGTTGCAACAGCTGTACTCCGGAGATGACTTTTCTTCCGTTGGTTGTTCCTATCCTGCAAGGCTCATTCACGTGGTTGCCTTCATCTGGTTCATTTGCTCGCGGCTTGGGAATAACTGGGGCATTCCCCCCTCTTTCTCTTATCTTCGATCTTGTCCCCTGTTCTCCTTGCCCCTGTGATCTTACGTATGTATGTATATATATTGCTATAATATATGTTGTTGCTGCTGCCAGAATAATATGTTTTCCACTTATTCAAACAAGTTGCCCAGATACCATTCAACATATTTTACTAATTTCTAGGATATCAATTTACTATCCCACTGTCTCTTTGGCAATGCTTGCAAGCTTTCCCACTTTGAATGAAGATGTATCGTTCCAAATTTCCATCTTCAGAGCTAGCCCAAAAATTCTTTAGAGTACACTCTCTAACTATGTAAGGTCTGTTGAAGTCTGAGAGTCATTAGATATTTCTTTTCAAGCACTGATGATTTTCTTGTGGAAATATTATGCAGTGATTTTCTATTGCCTTCTACACTACATTGTTTAATGAACATATTCCATATCTACCATTGTATATGCTACAAATGCAGTACTAGACAAAATGCTTCTATTTGTGATTGTTACTAATATAGCAACTTCCTACTCCAAAAGGTATGCTTATCTTTCTGGTGGCAGTACTTATGGGGCTAAAACAGTATCAGAAAAAAGGGAACATGAAAAGTACTGATCATACAAACTAATCAATGAAATTAGTAAAATGCTGTGTCCTATTTTGGTCAAACAATGGCAAAAAGCAGAATGAACAGGTGAGTTTATGGTTTGAAATGGATAGAAATATAGGAAGCAGTATCAACAACAATAATAATAATAATACACTCTCCCATAAATAATATGGTGAGATGTAATTTAAGATTAGATTGGTTGTCACCTGAGCCAACAAGCAACATGATAGGTGCTGGAATACCTGGACATCTGGTGAAAATTGGGCTACAAATTTAGAACTCTTAGAAGAAAAACTGTTTATCTGTCACAAATATCCAAACTGTGATGACTGCCTCAGATGCTTCCCCAGTTACCTCTCTATATGTCAGCTCAGAAGAGGATGAACCAGTTCCTGGCACATCAGGAACTGAGTTGATTGATAGCTCCCAGCAGCCATCTGTGAGGGATATGGCTGAGGCTCCAGATGGGGAAAGCATGCAGCTGCAGCCAGTCAGTGAGGAGGTGGAGGAGGAGGAACTGCCTTCTGCGCCTGATCCAAGAACACATAGTGCAGAGAAAAGGCAGGAGCAGAGAAGGTCAGCCAGACTATTCATGAGGAGAGAGCCTCGCCCTTCTTGATGGGCTGCACCAGAAGCTGGTTATTTAGCACAGCAAAGAGATGGAGGCAATGCTGGGAACAACATGCTTATTTCCTAGCTGTGTGTTTTCTGGACATTGTGATTTCTCCTTTTGGATTCACACTGTGCCTTGGAAACTCTAGACTTTTCTTGCCTTATGAATTCTCATGTGTTGTGGATTTAAGTTTACCTAGTGGGTTTATTTTGATTGAGAACCTTTCAAGTGCCTTGGGGACTCTATGGCAGACATGTCAAACTCGCGATGTCACATGACATTGCGCAACGTATCGGGACTTTTTTGCCATTGCTGGCAATGGGGTGGGCGCGGCTTCCATGTGGTGCATCCGGCCCACGGCCTGGCAGTTTGACACCCCTGCTCTATGGACTAGCATTGTTCTGCTCATGATTGGACTTAATTGGGACAGTTCTGGGTTTTTTTGTGAAGGGAATTGCTAGGGAAGATTAATAAACTCACTAAACCACAGTTATGTGTGTGAGAGAGAGAGTGAGTGGGGTAGCACCCAAACATAAAGAAATAATGATCTACAACAAAAAAAGTTCAACAATTTAATATCTTTAACAGCATCTGCCTTTCTCATATTTCTGGGAAGGACTCAGCAGATAGATAAAAATGCCAAATCCAGTCTAAGCATCTTGTCAACTGTGCAACCAACCACAATAATAACAGCAGCATTATTTGGCTGATAGTATAAATCAATACTAATAAAACAGTATCTCCTGCTTCACTTCCGTCAGGCTTCCTTTAGCTCATCATATATTCAGCACCACTGCCTATTTCTGTAGATCTAAACCCTATATATTGTCTTTCACACTGCATAATATTCATATTTATTCAAGAGGCTATGTTAACTGTCTGTAGATTTAGAATTATCATCAAATGCACTTGATAAGGTAATAGTCTTTAGACCCTTCCAGAACTCTTATGTACAAATCTGATTATATACTAACTACTTTGCACTGTGTTTGAAATATTATTTGGTTCATTGGAATAATGCATAAATATCATATTCAGAAATTAAGCTTGGCAGAAGCTTTACTATTACAAAGCCTAGATGTTTTGTTTTCATATTGCCTTTCAACTGATCACAGTATTTGTACACTTTTGTCAATTCAATTTTATATGCATGTTCCATATATGCAGAATTTGTCATTAAACCGTTCAGCCATTTTATTTTGGATCTCAGGCATGGCAAAATTTATGAATGGTTGCTTTTACATATCTTCCATTTTAATTTGCTACCTGATCTGGGAATAGCAGCTTTTTGCTTAATTTAATATGCTCCAAATAAGGGATTTTAAAAATCATTATCCAGGAAGTTAATTTGCAAATGGATGATTCATAATTTGTGTTTGAAGGAAGCCAAATTCTATCACATTTCCTCAGATAGAGATACGGATTAGTTCATTTGGTTTCAGCTGAGAACTTTTATGTCATAATGTACATGCAAGTGAAAGCAGATTTTTTTTATCAGTGCTTGGAAGTTCATTAATTTTGCAAAGGATTTCAGAGGCAGATGATAACATTGCTAATGTATTGTTGGCCCACAGCACCCAACTTGTGAAAGATTAAGTATCAACTGATCATGATTTTCAAGTGGAAGAGCTTATTTGTCAAAGCTTTGCATCTGCTGTTAGGGAAGATTGAAGACAAAATGGGACAACAATTGATTTTACAAATCACATAACCTTGACTACTGTCAAGAAATAAGTACAGCCAAGATTCCATAGATGTTCTTATAGAAGTAGGATAGAACAACAGAACTTTGAAACATGGTCTGAATTACCCTCAGAGTAATCTTATACTAAACAAAATTAAGACACAGTTGTATG